>NC_066548.1:1330000-1379796 GCF_024679095.1 Eriocheir sinensis
GGAAGACAATCGATGGGCAGGAGTGAGGTTTGTCAGGCACGTTACCGAGACGCAGGGCCATGTGTGTGTGTGTGTGTGTGTGTGTGTGTGTGTGTGTGTGTGTGTGTTTGTCCGTCTGCCCCCTTCCCCCCCTCATTCCGCCCCCCCCACCCCCACCCCGCCCCCATCACGAGTTATCACCGCCATATACGACGCCGCCGGCACTAGGCAGCACCCCGGGGACGCCGTCACTGTAATCACGCACAATAACACGCTGCTGAGGCGGAATAAAAACTCCTCCAGATGTACGTAAAGACAAGCTTCATTTCGCTCGCCATCTGATTAGAATTAAAGATGACAATAACACCGTGGCGCGAGGAATACTATTAAAAAAACTCTCTCCCCCTTTCCCTCCCTTTCTCACTTTCGGTCTGGGTAATCCATTTTCTTATTTGTTTACTCTCCACAGTCGCCATATCCTTCAGTAACTCGTGGTAGGTAAGCCAACATCGCAAGCAAAATAGACCAGCCGAGCCAACAAGCCTACCAGCGTTCATTTCGATACAAACAGAACCACGTCTCTCTCTCTCTCTCTCTCTCTCTCTCTCTCTCTCTCTCTCTCTCTGGGTTATCCATTCTGTTATGCGTTTACTCTGCACAGTCGCCGCATCCTTCAGTAACTCGTGGTAGGTAAGTCAATATAGCAAGCAGACCAGCCGTCTCTCTCTGGGTTTTTCCATCTGCTTTTCGTTTGCATCCTTCAGTAACTCGTGATAGGTAAGTCAATATAGCAAGCAGACCAGCCAGCCCTCCCAGTCACTCACCCAGCGTCCATCTCGATACAAACAAAAGCGCATCACGTTCCCGCCCAGATGAGCATTCACTGGTAATCCTCTTGGACGTATGCTGCGCCACCCGCCTGCCTGCCCGCTACTCCGCCCACACACTTCCAGAAACCAGCGATGTGGAATGTTTGGGGGCTCGGCTTTTGTTCGGGTTATTGTAAAGCTCTGCAGAATAATCGAAAGAAATGAGTGTTGATTTTTTTGGGTGGGAGTTTTTATGGCCATTCTTTTGTTACTGTTGAATGTTTAGGGTTGGAATTTTGTTCGGCATATTGATGGGGAAATTATTTTAAGGATCTGCAGAATAGTTAAAAAAAGAAGAAACGTGTGTTGAGTTTTGTTTTGTTTCCCTGTTATTTTTTGCAGCCAGTCTTTTTTACTTTTGAATGTTACAGGTTGAACTCTTTATTCAGCTTATGGAAGGGAAACTCATATTTCTCATTCTTTTTTTACTCTTATGTTACAGTAGGAACTTTTTTTTTTTCCCTTGAAAGGAAACTCATTATGAACCTCTGCAGAATAGTAGGAAAGAAGAAACATGTTTGTATGAGTATTTTTCCCGGTAATTTCGATCTTTGTATGAACATTTTTCCCCGGTAATTTCGCAGTCATTCTTTTGTTACTTTCTTCTCAAATCACTTAAAATATTTTCCTTCGAGTCACCTTCCATCCGCTGCGAGTCGTTTGTAATATCGCTGTCTACATCCACCTTTTCCTTTTTTTTATCGCAAATTTTTCATGTTACATTTCCTTCCAGTCACTCTCCAATCCCCGGACACGCTTGATTATTATTCTGTATCTCGTTTGTAATAGTTTTCTACAATTATTATTTACATACTTCATCACATTTTTCTTGTCCTATTTCCTTAAAGTCACTCTCCTTCCCGCAGCACGCTTGATTATACTCTAACTCGTTTGTAAAATAGTTTAATCCGGGACTTAACAGCTCTCACCAAGCCTTTTTAACGACCTTGTCTGGACGTCGCCTCGCAATTACGTTTTACAGCCTACGAAGCGACGAGAAGAATGCGCCGCCGCTTTTTCTGGACACCATTTTTCCCTTGGCGGCAGCGGCAGAGAGCGGGGGGAGGCAGGAGTCGGACAGGGAACGGGGCGGGGAGTGAGGCCAAAGGAGAGAGGCCGAGGGAGGGATGGAGAGTCTCTGCTGGCTAACACCTGCGAAATACTTATGCAAAACACCCATTCACCTGTGGTCGCTACACGCTGGCCTGCTCCTTGTCGGCGGCCCGCTACTCTGACGCTTTACTACTCCGCGGTGAAGTCTGACGCCGCACCGTAACGAGAATATTAAGTTTTCACCGCCTCGCACTGCCTCGACTTGACTCTTCGCGCTCTCTGGACGTGTTTTCAGCAAGCAGCGCGTATATGGACGTAGTCAGGGAATGTTGGTAATTTAACGCTCTATTACGAGAAGGTATGATGAGACGCTTCAGTATATGACGAGGGTATTAGTAAGTTTTCCACACCTTTCGCGGCCTCGGTCTTACATTCTGCGGTCTCTTGTTTTCTTTATGCCTTCAACAAGCAGATCAAACGCTTCAGGATATAACGAGGGTATTAGCAAGTTTTCCACACCTTTCGCGGCCTCAGTCTTACATTCTGCGGTCTCTTGTTCTCCTTACGCCTTCAACAAGCAGCTCATGTAGGTAAGTAATTAGTCAAAGAATATTGCTAATCAACTATTTTCAAAGACCACAAAGGATACTAGTCGGGTTCTCAGGAGTTTTTTCACGTTCATGGTGCAAAGGCCTTGTCAAACTATCACCAGGCTCATAAAACTGCCCATGGAAATACTAACACAACCTCTACGAAAGCCTTATCAAATCTGGGTATGTAAGCTCTGAAATGTTGGAGGATATGAGTAAGTCTCGCTTCTTCCACAGCCTCAAACTTACTCTTCTCGCTTTCTCGCTCTCTTTACGTGTCTTCACCAGGCATTACGTGTAGTTCCGGGGGATCGGTGCGTGCGTTGAGGAGCCCGAGCCGCGGAGTTCCTGGCCAGACACGAAGCGGGAACATCTATCTGGAGACCCTCGGTGCTGGCGCTGATGTAATGAGTGCCGATAGGCGTATAAGGGCCGGCCAGGGTGGAGCAGTGAGGGCTTGCCGGGTCGGTACGCCACAGCCACTTTTCACCTGATTTGAGGAGATTTTCTGACCCAGCCATCGCTTCCACAAAGGCTATATGTGAAGACGTATACTGCGACCTGAGGAGTTTTCTTACGTTATTTGGCCTTTATCCTCCCTTTAGGACATCGAGAAAAAGAGGGATTTCATAGAGGCACCAAAGACGGAGCTTGGGTCATGAAGAAAGAGAGAAATGGCCACAGATCTCTTTTCGGCAGAGTGTGGGAGGCGGATGCTGGCCGGGCCGTGACGCCACACCGCCACCACCACCACCATCACCACCGCCGCCGCCGCCTGGATATAGATGAATGAGGGGCAGGGGAGGCAGGGGTACACTGGGCAGACAGGGCGGCAGGGGGTGGGTAGCGAGAGAATATGGAGACAAATGGCAGCGATATATGGAGTATTACAAAGGCATTATGATGATATGAATATTTAAGGTACAGGCGTTTGCATCCCACTCTGCATAAAATCAAAATAATGGTAATAATAAACGGCGGAATGAACGAATGGCTATTGGAATTATATTGTTTCAACGCTGCGGACCCTGACACCACCGCCGTCACTGCCCCAAACTTTATATATGAGATGCAGAATTATCACGACAGATGTACCAACGCTGTTTATGTCTTGTAGAGATGAAGAAAGATCACACTACTGCATCATTATAAAAATAAAGAAAATAGGAAGACAGGAAATACACAAAAGGAAAAAAACAAAAAAAAAAAAAAGAGGAAAAGAAGACAAAAGGCTAAAACACAAGTGCGAAATCAATGAAAAAAAATACTAGATGTTAAGTGAATATTGAAAAAGAAAATAAGAGTTAAATTGCGATAACATTGACATTGAGGGAAAAGAAAATCCGGGAGCCGCTGCAAAGGCATATCCCGGGACTACATCTGGTTTGATCTGATGCGGCTTGGCTGTAGATCGCATACTTTTCATACCAGAGCATTGGAAATAAGGAAATACAGAAATAAAATCAGTATTACCAACACGGAATTATTCTCTTTGTGTATAGCAGAGGAGAAGTTCTTGGGAGCAGCAGTCAGAGGAGAGGGAGAGGAAGCACAGAGATCATAACTTCAATATAACTATAAAAAATAAACACACGCTCACACACTGAACAAACAAACAAACACATACGCACTTTAATAAACACGTCCAAACTAACTTAACTCTTTCCGTATAATTATTTCAGCTGCGTATTTATAGTTTCCTTTTTTTGATGACAGGGGAGGCATTGGCTGAGTAGTTAACGTGCGGCCTCAGCGTCAGGAGGACAAGGGTTCGCGTCCCGCCCGCCGCCACAAGATGGAATTTTTCAGTCACCGCCAAATGGCCAAAGACGACCCACATGCTGTCCTGAGAATTACTAATCAACCCGGACTCTAGATCCTCTCTCTAAAAAGTAAGTCAAAGATAGCTCCTAGGGGGCAGCATGAGCCAAGAGAGATAGCGCCACTATAAATTCTCGCCTACGCCATAACAGGCTGGAGCCGACCAACAGGCCCAACCAAGAGCCTACCGGTGCAATAGACCAAATGTAAAAAAAATAAATAACTATATAAATAAAATTAAATTGTTATTTTTTTCGTGTGTGTATCTGTCAGTCTGTTAGTGTGTGCGTAAGTATATGTGTGAATGCCGTAGTAATCTGTGTATGTCTGTATTCGTCTGCCTTTCCGTCTGTCTGTACATCTGCCTGTCTGTTTGTCTGTCTCTCGGTCTGTCTCTGTCTGTCTGTCTGTCTCTCTTTATGGTGTATGTAAGTACCTATGTATGTATGTATCTATGTATGCTTGTATATGTATGTATCCCTTCGTCTGCGTCTGTCTGTGACCCGTCCGTTTGTGCGCCGAGAAATGCATCTGACCCCAAATCACGTAAGGTGTCAGCGAAGATCCATATCGCCGAGGAATGCCGGGACGCGGAGGCTTACCATCGGATAAGGTTTCACGACCGTAATCTTTATGTGAAGTTCCCATACGAGAGATCCTTCAGGCGATAGAGACAAGGAGGACGGATGGGGGAGGACGGTAGGGCGGCTGCAGTAGGAGGAGGTGAAGGACAAGCAGGAGGAGGAGGAGGAGGAGAGGCAGGTGGCTTATTTGTACGTTCTAATGTTGGTCCACAATACGAAGGGAATGTAAATGTTTGAGGTAACGCGAGAGGCTGTGGTTGGTGGCGCGGCGGTGAGGAAAGAGAGAGAGGGAGCCAGCGAGCGGGCGAGAGGGAGGAAGGGAAAAAGGGCCCTGGGTGTTGAGTGTTCCTGGAGGTGGTGGTGTCCGTGTGCTTTTGGGTGGATGAAGCTGAGGGGAAAATTATTGTGACGTCTGACAAGGCTCTGCTCTCCTCTGCCCCGCGTGAAGTGAGACGAGGAGGCGGAGGCTGAGGAGAGGAGATGAGTTGAGGTGATGTAAGGTGAGAAGAGAGAAAGAAAGATGAGTGAAGAGGATGAGAAGACACTGAGAAAATGAAGAAAGAGGATATGAGAGAGGATGGAAGAGGAGATGAGAAGAAATAACTGGGAAGGAAAAGAAGAGGAGAAAAATGATGTTAAAGTTTAGAGGATGGGAGTTATGATACAAGAGGACAGGACATGAGAGGGGAAAGAGGAGCGCTGAGGAACAGAGGTATACATCCAGCAGGCATAAGGGACATAGGCGCCGTGAAGAGTCTGTTCCTGCAGTTTCTATACACGCCTTAATAATTATCGCTGACCCCCTTCCTACTCCCTCCCCCACCAACCAATCGAGTATTTTCCTACCCTTATGAGGTCTGGAAATCACTCTTGAAAGCAGTAACTATGGATCTTACTTTCCACTATTGCAAACTCAAGGACTCTTCATCATCTTTTCTCGCACTAAAATCACCTTCCAATCAAATCCGTCCCTACCCTCGTGAGCCTTCCAAACCTCTTCCTGTATCCAATCAGCAATCACCTTTCCTCCCTAAAAAGAATTTCTCCCACACCAGTTTCGTCTTCCATGTGAATCCCTTTCCACCTTGGCACTCTGCAAACGTTAAGAAACTCCCCTCCCTGAGTTCGGAGAGAAGCACGTATCTACACACTCCAAATATCCCGGTGCCTGCCTATCCAAGCCCCTTCCCGATGTGACTTCCTTACCGTGAGCATCTCTCTGCATGGCCTCCGCAAACACTCTCCCTCGCTAAGGCTATAGGCAAGTACTCCCTTTCGGCAAATACCACACGCTTCCCTTCCCTTCCCTGCCCTCTCTATAAGCCTCTGTTCTCTGTTTACTTTCTGGTTTTGTGAGGCTCTGTCATGCATAGGATTTGGCTGCAAGTGGAAATTGTATAAATATCGCACCCTACCCTTCCTTTCCCTGCCTTCTCTGTAAGCCTCTCTTCTCTGTTTACTTTCTGATACTCTAAGGCTCTGTTTGCATAGGTTTTTGGCTGCAAGTGTTACCTGTATAAAAACTTCATCTTCTTCACATCCTGAGCTAAAATAAAAAAAGACGATTAAAAAAACGAAAAACATGCCCGTAAATCTGCATCACCCAATCTTGTGCGAACCTAAAAACGTAAAGCTTGTAACATCAAAACGCCTTACACTGGTTAGGTCAGGTAAGGTTAGGTTAGGTTTGGACAGGTAAACACCCATTTCATTCTATTATTATCACTAACGAGATCTATGAAAAGGGCATTAGGATAAAATATACATATGAGGACTCGAACACTCAGAAAGGTTGTAAGAATGTCTGTTTCAATAAATACTTTGGTTTAGTGTTTTTAAATGGCCGAGGAGAGATACAAGGGGGCAGAGAGGCACTTAACAGAGGGGCATTTTAAAAGGGGGAGGGGTGATGGGGTGCAGGGGAAAGGTGAAGAGGGACCGAACACCCCCATGCCTAACCACCCCATCCTTCCACCTCCCACCCACGCACCTTTCCTGGACCTTCCCTTTCCTTCCCCTTAAAATGACACAGCACAGTCCTCGTGGCGCCATTACGGAATTTCCTACTCTTTTTTTTCCTTACCTAAATGTTGCGCAAGAATATAAATTGAGAGAGTAGTAGTAGTAGTAGTAGTAGTAGTAGTAGTAGTAGTAGTAGTAGTAGTAGTAGTAGTAGTAGTAGTAGTAGTAGTAGTAGTAGTAGTAGCAGTAGTAGTAGTAGTAGTAGTAGTAGTAGTACCAGCAACAGCGTCCGAAAAATAACGTGTAGACCAGCCTGACACCCGGGCCGCCCTCGCCGAGGCTTAGCACGCTTAAGCTTGATTATCTGGGCTTTGTCTGAGGCTCGGGGCCGATTAACCGCTCAGGGACTCAATCTTGGCCCGATAATCCCGATTTTTGTCTCAGCTAATAAGGCCGATTTTTCCCCAGAGGTCCGTGAGTGTAAGGATGAGGCGGTAAGGTGGACGTTACAAGGGGTATATACCTAGGCGAGGATGGAGGAAGGGACAAGGTTATACACGGACGAAAGGAGAAAGTAGAGGAGAAAGATACTGCTGGGAGTGTACGTAGAGGGCAAAAGAAGGAAAGAAAGGAAGATTAGGTAATGAGAAAAGGATGACTGAAATAAAAAGAAGGAAGGAGAGTTAGAAAGGGAAGGGACAAGGTTATACACGGACGAAGGAACGAAGATACGGAAGCTTATAAATGGAAATTGAAGGTAAGGAAAGAAAGGACAAGTGATGGAGGAAAGGATGACCAGAATGAAGAAGGAGGAAGGAAAGGGAGTTAGAAAGGGAAGGGACAAGGTTATACACGGACGAAGGAACGAAGATACGGAAGCTTGTGTATGGAAAGGTAAGGAAGATAAAGATAAGTAAAGGAGATAAAGAAGAAGGGAAAGAAGATGAAGATAGGGAATATTATGGAAGAGATGATGAATAAGAGATGAGGAGAAGGAAGAAGAGAGCGAGAGAATGAAGGAATATAGAAGCCAAAGAAAGAAATGGAGAAAATTATAATTATATGAAGCAAAAGAGAAAGAGAAGAAAGATAAGAAATAAAGAAAAGATAAATGAAGAAGAAGAAGGGGGAGGATAATGAAAGAGAATGAGAGACAGAAAGAGAGACAGAGAAGAGTCCTATCCAGGTAGAGAAAGGGAGACAAGAGAGATGGAAGGAGAGATACGGTAATATTTTTCTTGTCTCTTGTCCGGGAAATATATATCACGCCATCTCTGGGCCGAGGGTGAGGCGGTGTCCATCCCCGCAGAACTACCGGGGAGCTCAACGAGAACCTTGAGACTCGCCTGGACCTGAAGGTATACTCGGGGATGTGTGAACTTAAGCCTCCTTCCAGACTCCCTTCTTCTTCTTTTTCTTCTTTTTTCTTCTTTCTTTGTCTTTATTTCTGCGTTCTTGTCTATGCTATATGTTCCTAAAGCTTCTATTTCTTTTCCTCTTCTCCTGTTTTCCTCCTCCTTCACGTTCTCTCCTTTTCTGTTATAATTTCGATGCTTTTTCCTCTTTTCCTCCTCTCTGCTTTTCCTCTTTGTCTATGTTATATATTCCTAAAGCTCCTATTTTTTTCTTCTTCCTCTTCTCTTTTTCTCCTTCTCCAAGCTCCATCCTTTTCTGTTATAATTTCGATCCTTTTTCCTCTTTTCCTCCTCTCTGCTTTTCCTCTTCATCCAGGTCGTGTTCCTCGTTTTTTTCCCCCTCTATAATCCTGTTCCTTCTTCTTCTCTTCCTCCTCCTTTCTTTCTTCTTCTTAACTATCATCGCCAGCATCCCTATCGTCTTCTGTGTCTTCTTCGGAGTTTCATCTCCTCACTGACCTTCCTCCCTCTCTCTTTCTCTCCTCTCATTCTCCCCATCTCTACTTTTCTTACATTTTTTTCTTATTTTTCTTTTTCTACTTCATTTTCATCCTCCGCCTTCTCCCTCTCTCTCTTCCTCCTCCTCCTCCTCCTCCTCCTCCTCCTCCTCAGTAATATGTATGCAAGTTGGGGCGCATTTAAACACTCCCAGCTTGAGTTAATGGCTGGTCTTTACTTCTTTTTTTTTCTTCTGGTACTCTCGTTTTCTTTTTCTCTTTTTTTTTTTTCTTTAACGGCTCAACAACATACGTAAATTTGTGTTATGTTCAGCGCTGGCTTTTATTTTTCTTCTTTTTTTTTCGCTCTCCTCTGCATTTTTTTTTCTTGTATATGTTTTTTTTTTTTTCGTAGTTGTGGAGGGATGTTCGTGTGTCTTCATTTAGGGACTTCAGTGGTGTGAGGGAGGAGGATTTTGCACTACTCTCTCTCTCTCTCTCTCTCTCTCTCTCTCTCTCTCTCTTTCCCTTCATTTTTTCTTTCCTTCCTTTCTCCCTTCCTCGCATCCTTCCTTCCTTCCTTCCTTCCCTGCTATCCCATCCCTTGTTCGTTCTCTCCTTCCTTGCTTCTTCTATCCTTCCGTTCTTCCTTCCTTCCCTTCCGTCCTTCCTTTCTTCCTTTCTTCCTTTTTTTCTTCCTTTCTTTTCCTCCTTGTATTTCCCCACCTTGCTTCCTTCCCTCCTTCCTTTCTTCCTTCCTTCCCTTTTGTCTTTCCTTTCTTCCTTCCTTTCTTCTCTTTCCTCCTCCTTGTATTAACCCAGCCTTTCTTCCTTCTCATTCTCCCTGTCTTCTTTCCTTCCTCCTTTATCATCCACCCTTTCTCCCTTCTCACACTCCCTTCCTAAATTTATCATGAGTTACCTTCTACAACTTTGGTCTTAATAGCTATTTTTTTTCCTTCCTTCATCCCTTTCTTCTTCTTCTCATACCCCTTTTTCTACCTTCATTTGTCATCAGTAACTTCTTTTACTGTATTCATCTTCGACTCATCTATCCCTCCTTCCTCCATCCTGCCTCAATGTTCTTTCTCTCCTTCTCACACTCTCGCATAATCCAGAAGCCTAACCCATCGCGCTATCCTCAAATTCCACTCTTCTAGCCCTTCTTTCCATCCTTCCATCCTCCCTTACTGTTCTCTCTCTCCTCCTCACAGTCTCAGCCCATCCAGAGGTCGAACCCACTGCCCATTCCTCCTTCCCATCCTCCCTTACTGTTCTCTCTCTCCTCCTCACAGTCTCGGCCCATCCAAACGCCTTGTATCCCATTAAACGAAGCTGCGTCCCGGGTCTTCCCTCACTTAGCGTTTAACGAGTGGCGTGGCGGGGAAACAAAAACGCTCATGGCCCTCTGGATGTCTTCACTAGCGGCGCCCTCTGCTGCGGGAGGGACCTGAGTATTCTTAAACATTTCCCCGGCCAAGCACACATATTTGACAAGGCTTTCGTGTGAGTTGTGGCCATTTCCAGGGGTAGTTTAATGACCCTGGTGGTAGTGTGACCCTTCTTCTGTACCATGAACCTAAAGAAACACGCATATGAGCCCGATTGATCTTCTTTCTGGCCTTTGGAAATGAAGTAGGAGGCGGAAGCGTCTGAAAATATCGACCTCTCTACCTCTGGTTCTTAAGGGGTTTGGATCTCTTTCTGTCTCTCTCTCTCTCTCTCTCTCTCTCTCTCTCTCTCTCTCTCTCTCTCTCTCCTCTCTCTCTCTCCTCTCTCTCTCTCTCTCTCTCTCTCTCCTCTCTCTCTCTCTCTCTCTCTCTCTCTCTCTCTCTCTCTCTCTCTCTCTCTCTCTCTCTCTCTCTCTCTCTCCTCTCTCTCTATCTCTCTCTCTCTCTCTCTCTCTCTCTCTCTCTCTCTCTCTCTCTCTCTCTCTCTCTCTCTCTCTCTCTCTCTCTCTCTCTCTCTCTCTCTCTCTCTCTCTCTCTCTCTCTCTCTCTCTCTCTCTCTCTCTCTCTCTCTCTCTCTCTCTCTCTCTCTCTCTCTCTCTCTCTCTCTCTCTCTCTCTCTCTCTCTCTCTCTCTCTCTCTCTCTCTCTCTCTCTCTCTCTCTCTCTCTCTCTCTCTCTCTCTCTCTCTCTCTCTCTCTCTGTGTCGCATTCAAGCACACGCACAAGGAAGGTCTCTCTATCTATAGGTCTCTCCTCCAAGCTCTATCTTACGGCGTTTCTCTATTGTTCTGTGCTGCTGTTCCTCTGGTTCCGAAAGGGGTTGCATATCTCTGTCTCTCACACTTTCTGTCTCTCATACAAGCACGCACACACTCACAGGAAGGTCTCTCTAGGTCTCTCCTCCAAGCTTTATCTTATGGTGTCTCTCGTTCTGCGCTTCTGTCTCTGGTTTTGAAGGCTTTTGGAATTCTCTGTCTTTACCTCTGTCTCTCATGCAAGCACACACACACACACATACACACACACACACACACGTTTCTCTAGGTCTCTTCTCCAAGGTCTCTCTTACGTATGCAGTTAATGTTGTCAATGTCGTGCTCTTCGTTAGATTTAAGCGACAGTTATGCCTCGCGTGATGACCGCCCTGACGATGCTACACGCTTCTTCATGAGAGAGGCTGGGTTTTCTTATATCTTCTAGGAGGTAGGAGTACAAGGTCGATTTTAACTCCTTGGGGAAACATAACGTGCAATGTAATCTTTCTTGAGAGGGAGAGAGTTGATGATTTATCGAATTTTCTTTACTTTTGTTTGTATATAGGATGTTTGTATATAGGAGCAGTAAGTAGCAGGGGGTTTTATTTCACTGTTGTTTTCTTGTTTTAACGCCCTTGCACTGTCTCCTCTGCTGTAAAAAAAAAAATGTTCTATCAAAGACGTAACATAGTACAAGGTTGGTATGTTAAGTTATCGTTTTGGGCATTCGTATACTCAAGTCTTTCCTTCTTTCGTTATGTATTTTTGTTGTGACCAATATATAACAAAGCAGAAAGAAAAGGCATGCGAGGGTACCGTTATTTGGAGGGTTCTTTATTTCTTTTAAACTCTCTTTTGTTCCTCCTTTTGTAGTGTCTCCGCTGCGAGGCTCCGTACAAGGAATAGAAACTCTTTGTAATGGCGCCTGGATTAAATATTTCCTCCGATTACTCTTTTTTCCCACTCTCCCTCCCTTCCTTCCTCCCTCCTTCAGTGTCTCCGTGGCAAGGCTCCGTACAAGGATTTAAACTCTTTGTAATGGCGCCTGGATTAAATATTTCCTCCGATTACTCTTTTTACAACCCTCCCTCCCTTCTTTCCTCCCTCTTTCAGTGTCTCCGCGGCAAGGCTCAGAGCGGCGCGGCGGAATTTCAACCCTCGATCAAATATTTCCCCGATTACTGTTTACCACTTTCCGTGCGTGTGTGTGTGCGGCGGCGCGGTCCAACTCCTTCACGCCAGCGGGGGGCGGCGGCCTCACAAGGGACTGGTAAAAGACACTCTATGTGGCGCGGGGAGGCTCCATTATGCGGCCCTAAAAGCTTGACCCGGCGAGAGAGGAGCGTTTCGTGCGCCGCCAATAGATGACAAAAGGTGCTTATGATGAACTCTGCCTCGGCGCCGCCCCGTGTCTCTTAACCCGCTAATCCCCGGCCCTTGACGAAGCCGCATTGAGTCTTCGGCCGGGGCAAAGTACGACTGGTAATGCCATGCGCCTCTGACACGGCTTCCCTCCTTATCGCTGGGGCCGAAGAATATCAGACATTTATCTTATCAGAGGCTTGAAAATGACATAGTTTGGCCGGTCCTACAAGCCGCGCGGTGGTCTCTCGAGTGAGGGGACGCAAGGGCCGAAGCTGAAGGTGGCTCTTGGGTGCTCTTAAGGCCTTTGTCGGGTCCTCGCACCTGAGAATTAGCCTTTTAGTTGCAGTCGGGTTTCAAGTCCATCTGATACTAAGTTCTTGGGGCGGACTCGGGGCTTCTGAGTACTGGCGAGTGAAGACCCTGAAGAAGGAGAAGGAGGGGGGGGGGAAGGAGAACGAGAAGGAGGAGGAGAAGGGAGAGAGGTACAGAGGCAGAAAAAAACAAAGGAGAAATGGAGAAATTAGACGAGGAAATAAGAAAGCAAGAAAAGATAGAGAGAAGAAGGAAAGAGAGAAAGGAAAAGAGAAAAGAAGTATGGAAGAAAAGGTTAAATAAGGCAAAGTGTATGTGATAGAGAGAGAGAGAGAGAGAGAGAGAGAGAGAGAGAGAGAGAGAGAGAGAGAGAGAGAGAGAGAGAGAGAGAGAGAAGGGAAAAAAATGGTTTGGATGGAAATGAAAGTTGGAAAAGAGCAAATAAAGAAGTTAATTGGGAAAGGAAGGAAAGAATGGGAAAAGGAAGGGAAGGGAGAGGAATAACATGAAGGGGCGCGAGAATTAAAATAACTAAGATTGACCAAGAAAAAAAAATTACTGTAGGAAACGAAAACAGTGAACAAAATAAACATATAAAAAAATAAACTGTAGCGATATTGGTTTCAGACAGACATCACTAAAGACATTTGAATACATAGAAGTGGTCAAGAGGAATGGTTAAACGGAGAAAATGAGAGATGAAGCAGAAGGTCTGGAGACGTGTGACGATATGACTGATATTACAAGACACCTTCGATTCTCATATCAATTATTACTAAGGGTCAAAGAGGGGGTCAGTCGGATTCTAATGAGTGTTTCTTCAGGTTCACGGTACAGAAGAAGGGTCAAACTACCACCAGGGTCATAAAACTACTCCTGTATATGCCCACAACTCCTACGAAGGCCTTGTCAAATATGTGTTCTTGGGCTGTGAAATGTCTTATAATACGACCCTCTATGTTTCTTGTGCCTCTCTCAAGTGTTCCCGTTAGGTGTCACCACAGAATACCCTCCGTTTCCATCTCTTCCCGTCCTCTGCGTCTTCCTCCGTCACGCCAACCGCCTGCATGTCCCCTCTCGCCACATCCATAAACCTCCTCTTTGGCCTTCCTCTTCTCCTCCTGCCAGGCTGTTCTATTTCCAGCATCCCTCTCCTGATATACTAAGCCAGCATCTCTCCTCCGCACATCTCTATACCCAGCATCTCTCCTCCTCAAATGTCCAGACCATTTCAACCACAACTACCTAACCTTGCCTCTCCCTAGTGTCTATCTGGGTCTGTCTCTGGCATATATTCATTCCTATGGTTGAGGAAAAGAACGGGAGATAAGAGAAAGGAATAGAAATGAGTGTTAAGGACAGTGGAAGGAGGCGGAGATGAGGAGGAGAAGGGAGACGGGAGAATCGAACGAGGGATTGGAGATAAGAATATGACAGTGGAAGTGGAGAGATATGGAGTAAGAGACGAATGGGTACAGAGGTGGAGGAGGGAATACGAGGTTGGAGGTGGAAAATAGGTGTGTGTAAGAGAGGGAATTAAGTGATGGGGAAGGATGCTGCCGGAGAGATGGAGCAAGAGATGAGTGGAGGGAGGCTGGGGATTATTAAACAAGGATGCTGGGGGTGTAAGGCTGGAGTATGTGTGGGAGGGAGGCGAGATGGTGGAATAGAAGACAGGGAAATAATGGAAGGGAGACATGGAGAAAGAAGAAAAAGGATACCGAGAAATAGATGAAAGGAAGGAGATGACAAAAACGATGAAAAAAAAGGGGAAAAAAATATATATGCGAACAGAGGAAGAAAAAGGAAAGGAAAATGGAGGAAAAATGAGAATACAAAAATTAAGAAAGGAAAAATAGCGAGAAATCCACCAACTTAGAAAAAAATAGAAAAGAGAAGGAAAAACAGGGAAGACATCTATACCAGGAACTTAAGAGAAGGGATTGAATGGAAGAGGAGACAGTGGGCGGGAAAGGAAGGTGGAAGGGAGAAAAGAAGAACGATATTTTGACAAAGTGGATGAAAGTAGAGGAAAGGAAGGAGACATGGATGAAAGAAAAAAGATAAAAAAAGGGGAAATCTTAACTAGGAATGGAGCAGATGGTGGAGGGAAGGGAGAGGTGGAGAGAAGAAGGAGGGAGAAGGATATTTAGACAGACAATGAATGGATGAGGAGGAAATGGGTGAGAACAGAGAGAGAAATTAGGTAAGAACTCAAAGCTAGAAATATTAAGAAACCGAAACCCATTTATTTCAACTCCCCACTGTCATTTTTTCCCATCTATTCCTTTTACTATTTCTACGTATATCTACAAGCTGTTAATTAATGCCAAATCGTTCAAGCGAGGCCGATTAGTACAGCGTAATGACACAACTTCCCTTCCCTTAGATCCTCCCCCTCCCCCTCCCCCCTTGAGTTAATAGTTAATCTGGGAGTCTGAGAGGCAAACGTTCGCTTCCTCTTAAGATGATGGATTACGCCCGGCCGTCCAGAGTGCCTCCCTCTTAATATAATGGAGCGCGGGGGGACGTGTTTTCTTCTCCGTCCGAGTCAAAATATATCTCTGCCCCGCGTCCTCCCCCGCCCCGCCGCCCCGACCCTCGCCCTTCCTCCGGGGGCACACAAGCCTCACGCTCCCCTGGCACACCTGCGGCCCCTCCTGAATGTCCGTGATTGGCTATTTCTCGCCATCAGAAGACAGACGTCCTGATTATACACGGATGTCGGATCGATCTTTGATTACCCTTTATCGGCGGGGATCGACGGCCTCGCTTTTATCGCCTCGGCCGCACTAATATTGCCGTAAGTGGCCCTCTCCGATGGCCTCGAGACGGCGCTATCGGGCGAGCCATCCTGAACGGGGGGAAAAAAATGGATGTGGCGATCGAAGTCAAGTAGTGGAGAAGGAGTGAAGTCAGAGGCGAGGGTGGCTGTCGTCTGCACCACTAACATAAGAACATAAGAACATAAGAACATGGGGAGACTGCAAGAGGCCGCTGCAACACACATCGACAACAGGGAAATGAAAGATCAAAATACAGGCGCATAACCCACAGTGAAATAAGTAGTGACCGAAGTACCGTTACAGAGGCAATACTTCACCCAATCAACTGAGCAGAACTGAATACATGTAAACCTCAACGACAAGAGTTAATGACAATACCAGTAGTCGTAAACACGTTACCTTCCATTCTTCCTCCCTCTCCTCCCTCACTAAGAGCTCCTCCAAGACGCAATGGTAGATACAAAGACAAACCCTTCAAGAAAACACACGCTACGCCTTCCCCTCCACCTTCCCCCCTTCCCCCTCTCCCACCCAATCCACGTCCCCCAGACAGACACCATCCCGCCACTCCTAATGTTTTCTTGTATCATAATCCCTGATGACGTACTTCACACTAAGTCTCCTAATCTCGGAAATTAATCTCTCATGGTCTATAACGAGCCTTAATCCCTTACCTTAGTGGGCTGGGGGAAGGGAGGGAGGAAGGGGAAGGAGATGGGTGAGGGAGGAAGGGGAGGGAGAACGAGCGATCCATCACCTGCCCATCCCAGGGTTCACGTTTCACACTTAGAGGACATTAGTACCAATCTAGCGGGTGACCTCTGATATCACCGCGTCCCTAACCTCTCCTCCTCCTCCTCCTCCTGCTACATCTACTACTCCTCCTTCTTCTTCTCCATCTTCCTCTTCCCATTCTGAGCCCTATCGCCGCCCGCCACTCTCGTTAGATATTTTATTATTGAATTTATTGCGTTATTTACTGCCCGGCTACTGACTGGCTCGCTAGGTGGGTGCGTTAGTGTGTTTAAGGAGTGATCTAAGAGTCGCTGCTAAACTGTGAGGGAGGGAGGCAGAGTGATGGTGTCTGTCTGCCTGTCTGTCTGTCTGTCTGTTTGTCTGTCTGTCTGTCTGTCTGTCTCTGTCTGTGTGTGTGTTTGGTATGTCTGTTTAAGTGTGTGTTTTGGGTCTGTCTGTCTGTCTGTCTAGCTGCCTGCCCTGTTTATTTTCTTTTATATCAAAGGAAACAGTTCAAAGGCAAAAAAAAATTAATGAGAAAAATAGTCCGCTAATCACTGCCCCTATTGTAATGTATGATATGTATGAGATATAATGTATGAATGTATAATGTATAATAATGAATATATAATGTATAATGTATGAAAAAAAACAAGAGAGTACAGATGAGTGTCCAACAGAGAGGTTAGTTTCGAGAGGGGAGAGATTCACCCTTCCTCCTCCACCTCAAAAGAAGTCTGGATCTCTACTCTTCCACCCTCATGTTCAGAATTGATAAAAGGAATTAGAAAAAAAGTGATTGAAAAGTGGGAAAAAAAGTAGTTCTCGTTCTAAATGCTTCTGGCTTTGAGTTTGTGTTTACTTGTTTATCTCATTCATCTCTTCTTCCCTTTCCTTAACATCCAATTATCATACCTATTTCTGGTTTTGAGTTCGTTTATATTTATTTCTATGTCTTTTTCCTTCACTTTCCTCTACATTCATTAATCATTCCTTCCTTCTAATTGCTTATACACTAATCATCTTTCTTCTTTTCTTTTCTTTCTTTCTTACCTCTTCTCTACATTCACTAATCATCTCTTCCACCTAATTGCTTCTATACTAATCATCTTTATTTTTTCTCTTTTCTTTCTTTCTTTCCTCTTCTCTACAGCCCCTTATCATCCCTTCTACCAAGTTCCTTATAAACCAATCATCTTTTTCTTTCTCTTTTCTTTCTTCTTCTCTCTCCTCTACATCCCCTTATCATCCCGTCCACTTAAATGCCTATAAAACCATCATCCTCTTTCTGCTCATAATTCTAAAATCTGTTGGCTGTCCACTCTCCCACTTAAGCTTTCCTCTACCCATTCCATCCTTCCACCCATCTGTCTGTCTGTCTACTCCCTCCTCCACCATACATACAGCTGTCCGCCCACCCATCCACCCACGCGCCCATCTGTCTGAATCCCTATCTTCCCACCCACTTTTAACCCCACCTACTGACCTATCTATATCTTTTCACATACAAGCTTGCCTACTTATCAATGTATGCTTATCTTTCCAGCTGCAAGTTTGCCTATCTAACTATCTTTATCTTTCCACATGTAAGTTTGTCTATACATACAAACACACACTCACATACACACACACACACACACACTCCCTCCCCCTCTGCACACACACTCCAAGGCTCCGTGGCCGTCATACGCGTCCACATAAAGCGCCAGGACTCGGCCGTAAGTCAGGCGGCGGTGCAGGTGAGCGCCCCGGCGTGTAGTGCGAGACTGGCTGAAGCTTTGCCTGCATGTTAAACAACGCCACCTGTCCCGGCCGTGATTTGTTTATCGTATCGCATTACAGCCTGGTGATCACGGCGGCGCGGGTGATCCTATCGGGACGCTCATGGTTTATTGCCCCGGACTTCCTCGACTCCACTCCGCTCCACTCCATGGCTCGGCTTCTCCTCTATAAGTGAAACCAAATTGTCGAGGCCGTTTTGGCGTTGGCTCCCGCGGGTCCTTTCCTCCCCTCTGCTCTACCACACAGTCCCAACACCGATTTTTTCCTCTCATATGCCAGACCGGCCTCGACGTATTTGGAAGACTTATAGTACTGTTGTCGATATCTCCTTAGTACTTCATAGAGGGCTTTCAGGACAGCATATGGGTAGTCTCTTAGGCCACTCGGCGGTGACTGGAAACTGTCAACTCGTAGCGGCGGGCGGGGCGCGAACCTGCTTCTTCCTGGACGCGACGCCGGCACTCTGTCCACTCAGCCACCGTCTCCCCGTTGTTTATTTACTTGCTTGCTTATTGTCATGTCTCGGTCTCGGTCTTGGGTCTCGTCTCTCTGTTTTGCTTCTCTTTTTCTTTTCTTTTTCTTCCTCTTTCTTCTTCTTTTTCGTCTTGTTCTTGTTATTCTGCTTCTTCTTCTTCTTCCTGTTCCTGTTTCTGTTCCTACTCCTTATCGTCAACTTCATCGTTTTCCTCCTTGTCTTCCTCCTCTTCCTCCTTTCCGTTGTCTTGATCCTCCTCTTCTTCTTCTTTCTCCTCCTCCTCCTCCTCCTCCTCCTGTGCCTTCGTTCCTTCATTATTTACTCCTCGTCAACTTTGGCCTTGTCCTCCTTGCTCTCCCTTCCTCTTCTTCTTCTTCTTCTTCTTTCTGCTCCTCATCCTCTTCTTGCTCCTCCTTCTCCTCCTAATTTACTTCTATTGCTTTTTATTGTTATTGTTTTTCCTTCTACTTCTTCTTTTACTCTCTCTTTGTCCCTCCACCTTCCTCCTCTTCTTCCTCCTCCTCTTCCTCCTCTTCTTCCTCCTCTTCTTCCATCACCTCCACCTTACTTATTTTCCTTCTCTTTTTTCCTTTGCTTTCTTTCCTACTTTTCATTCTTATTCTTATTTTCTTCAGTTATTAAATTCTACAGCTCCTCTTCTTCATTTTTCTTGGTATTCTTTATCTTGTTATTCTTCTTTCTCTTCCTCTGTATTTGCTCTTCTATCTTCCTCTTCCTCTTCTTTTTCCTATACTACCTCCATCTTGCTTTCTTTACTTATATAATACTGCAACGACTCTTCTTTATCCTCCTTCCGAGTCTTTTTCTTGATACTCTTCTTCCTCTACCTTCTCTTCTTCCTCCTCCTCCATTCTCTTCATCTTTAGTCATTTTCCTCTCCTTTCCTCCCTACAATTCAAGCGCCATGGGGACTAATTCAACACTTACTCACCTTATTCATCGTCCTTATAACGCAGTGACGGCGACTCCACACCCACGGGCACTCGTAAATAGTATGCTTCACTTTTCGATGCTCTTTTGTTTATCTCCGTGCGAGGCTTTTCGTTGTACATAAGAGCGTCCCCATTTGCAGCTGCCACTGTTCGTTAGCTGTGATCGCAAACGTTTATCGCAACCACTATTTATCTCCTACATACCGATACACGCTCCGGGGAAACTACGCTATTTGATTCCCTTTGTTCGTATGGACTAGGTGGCGTGTGTCGGCTTATTTGTATTATTTGTCATGGTTAGTGTGTGTGTGTGTGTGTGTGTGTGGAGGGGGGGATAGTCATGCACAGACTCACCTTCAGGAGGCCGTGGCGGGGTGGGGCGGGCAGGGCGGGGTATGCTTCGCTCTGGTCCGGGGTTGCCGTGTTCTCACCCTTGTGCCGGCCTTCAGGAGCGGCTGCGGTAGTGCATCTGTAGAGGGAGGAGTGCATGACTTAAGGAAAACATTCGCAGGTGCCTGATGCTGCCGTCCGGAATGGTTTTATCATTGGTAAATTAGCATAAAGATAAATATGTAAATAAATAAATGATCAATAAATAAATAGGTATATATACAAATACACACACAGCTCATAAAACAGCGAAAGAGTAATAGATAAATAAATATTGTAGCTTCCTGCCTCGCCCAAGCCTCGGTAAAAGAGACACCACCCCGCCCCGTCCGGACGTCTGTTTCGGGGCGTCGTGAGTTTTCAGTTGTTTAGCGGTTCCCTCGCGTCACAGATAGAATTCCTCGGTCTTGTCTGGGCACCTCGCTATCCCCAGCATCTACCAGCACCACCCTCGCGCTGCCACCCATCTACACTCTACCACTAATCTACTATCTACTGCTGGCCGGCTACCGGGGAGCAGGCGACACATAACTTAGGGGGTTATCACACCATCACGCTGCCTGGCCGCCTCCTCCCCGACGACCGGTCCACAGCCACCACAGCCACAGGTAGATAAAACGGTTTATGCACCGTGTTTGCTACTGTGGCCGCTACCGAGGCGGCCGCGGCCCCGGGCCCGGCGTGCAGGCGCATCCTGGCTATAATGGCACCGCCTAGGCCTCAACGCGGCGCGCCAGGGGACGCCGGGCATAGTTACGACCCTACCATAGCCGCCTAATGGCAGTTGTGTCTCTTTTTAAGGAAACGGTTGTTCCGCCCTTACTGTCACACGGAGGCTCAAGATTATCTCCCAAGGTCGTCACCGCGACAGGGACAAGACACCGAGGCTGTCCCGCCGAGGCGAGGCGGCGGTAATAGGCTGGACTCGTCCTGCGGCAGGGCACCCCGGGAGCCTCGCCTAGACTCCCCTACACCTCACTGTAATGCAGAAACCACTTACAATATGTATAATTGCTTTCGATATTTCCCTAATTCATTGTCAACTCTTTTAAATAATGTTCCATACAACGTCTTATAGTAGATATTTTCAGTAACAGATTTTACTTTTGTTCCTCGTGGCGGCTGTACAACACCCTGAGTCCCCGAAGAAGTCTCTGGTTCACCTGCCCTGAGTGTCTTGTTCCTCGTGGTGGCTGTACAACGGTCCGAGTCCCCGAAGAAGTCCTCCATTAATCTACCATGGCAATTGTGTTCCAGGTTGCGGCTGTACAACGCCATAATTCCCCGAAAAATACCTGGACCACTTATTCTTAGCGTTTTGTTTCTTGTGGCGGCCCTACAACGCCCTCAGTCCCCGAAGAGTCCCTGGTTCCCTCCACACAGCCAATCGCCTCGCCCCAAGGAAGCCATCAGGTCGCGGCCATCAGATAACCGGCTCGGGGCATGTGGAGGAGGAGGGCGAGATCAAGGCGAGGCTAATGGCTAGACAAAGGAAAGATAAATAGATTAGATTTTCTCGCCGTAGAGCAGCCTGTTATTGTGGCGGGGTGAGGGATGTGCGCCGCCTGCCGGGGGTATCTTAATGCCTCTGTCTTTATCTTAATGTGACTCCCGTATGTCGTGGGTTATGGCCTAATTTGCTGCCGGGTCCCGATGTCCCTCTGGAGTGTCCGAGGTGCCCCTACGCCCTGCCGGTGACACTGCTGGGGCGGCGGAGACCGGAGGGGGGCGCGGGGAAGGTGTGCCGTGAGGGGGCCGAGGGTACAGACTTATTACGCCGAGGAGAGCCGCGACAGGTAGTGGTAAACGGTGAAACTAACGACTCGAGGCTGCGCGGAATACGTAAGAAGGCGCGGGACACGGCTCCGGCGATCCCACAGTAAAGTAGTAATTGACGGGGCGCCTGATACATAAAGTGAACGGAAGAATACTTAAATGCGTCGATAAATAAGGAAGAGTGTACAGTAGGCAATATAGGTGAATCCGTAAGGGAGAGTGAAGGCGCCGCTTGACCTAGAATTGATCACTGGGTATTGGGGTCCTCTGTACGCTCTTCTTCAGCGGGTAGCGAGATGAGGGCGTTCCTTTCTCTCTTGCTTTGCTATTACCCAACCTAGTGAGTCATTAAGGTTAACTCACGATCCAAGGAGACAGATGAAGTGTATGATCGAGCTACATTGACCAGGAAATATAAATGGATCAATGTATATGAAATTAAGTAAAGTATATAACTGATTCCACTAACACGTCAATGAGTAACTCGCTCATAAAAAAAACATCAACAAATATACACACGTCGCTTGGTTTACTTAAGCGTTGATTTTGTTTTGATATGAAGCTGAATGTGTTGAGTTACTTGGGAATCGTAAAGTAACTACAGTAACATACATTAGAAGGACGTACTTCAAGAGGAGGGTATCCGGCCACCTCTCCTCCCGAAATTGACCTATCTTTCGGCCACTCCTCTTGACTCTGGTAGGAGCAGTGAGTAGCGGGCTTTTTTTTACTATTATTTCCTTCTTTTTTTTGCCTTTGAACTGTTTCCTCTACTGTAAAAAGAAAGTGTATGTGATAATTGAATACATGAACACGTCGACCAACAAGGAAAGATGTCAGTCCAGTCAACACACAGACATCTCAGTAGAATGATTATATATTTTGGTCTCTTTCTCAGCGTCTCAGAGGAAGAAAAGGCTCTCCGCTGTGTCTTCATATTCTGCTTCTGTTATACTGTTCCCTTCCGGCCTCCTCCTCGTCCTCCTCCTCCTCCACTGAGTCTTCATATTCCCTTTCTGTCATAATGTTCTCTTCTGGTCCCGGTTCCCCTTCCTCCTCCTCCTCCTCCTCCTCCTCCTCCTTCCCAGGCTGTCCATCACGAGTCCATTAAAGCCCCAACGAGCGCTGACCCGCCACCCGCTATACCTCCTGAATCACCCCCCCCCCCTACTCTCTCTCTCTCTCTCTCTCTCTCTCTCTCTCTCTCTCTCTCTCTCTCTCTCTCTCTCTCTCTCTCTCTCTCTCGGCCCCCCCTCCCCCCTATTCGTCTCCCGTCCTCCGTGGCTCACAACAAAATCAGTGTCTTGAGTCTAACGGCGAAGCGGAGGTAAACAGACTCGACTCTCTTGTTCCTCCGTGGAAGTAAGGAGTCTCACGTATTTAGAAGCGTGCTAATAGTAATCGTTCAGGTACTTAAGAGGTGTGTGTTCATTAATGGAAAATAACTCTAGCTCGTTGAAAAATGGTAATTACATGGGCCACAAAATAGTACAAAAAGGCTCAATCATTGTCTTCAAGTTTGATAATAAAGGACAAAGAAATATTATATGCATTCCCTTTTATTATTTCCGTTAGCAATTACATGTTTTACCCTTCTCCTTTTCGTTATCATTGTTGTCTTTTATTCCTTGACCCCAACAAGTCTACATTGTATGGTACTGATAATTATAAGAACGAGGAAGGAGCATACATTACGGTTCCCAACTAACTCAACACATTCAGCTTCGTATCAAAACCAAATCGCCGTTAAAGTAAACCAAACTCATCCACCAGAAAGCCAAAACAGAATGGAGGTGGAGCGACTGATGAGGCGAGAGTGAAGGAAGGGAGGAAGAAGGAAGGGGATGAAGGTGGGAGAAGGAGCGATTGATGAAGCGAGAGGGAAGGAAGGGAGGAAGAAGGAAGGGATGAAGGTAGAAGTAAGGACGGCCACACTTTGTTTTCACACATTCAGCTTCGTATCATACCAAAATCAACGCAGGAGGAACCCGAACGCACACCACAGACCCGAAGCATAACCGGAGGACGCCGCACAAGATGGAACAAGACCCCGCTTTCTTTTTCACTCTTCCTTCAGGCCTCGGAGCAGCTCGTCTATCGTGGCCTCGTCGGGTGTGGATTTCTCCCAAGGGCTGCGGATACTACTACTTCGGGCGGGCAGGTGAGGGGCGCCGGGGGGAGGACGGGGAGGGGGCATCTGAGGGCATTGTCCAGTTCACCTTATCTGCCCGAGCCTCCCCCGGGCGGTGAGGGATTACTGAGAGTCACTCGGTAGATCTTCCCGCCCTAATGGGTCCTCATATGCGGCGCGGGGCTGAGTGGAGGGAGAGGAGCTGCCCTAATTTCGTTGTATTGAGAGCTTATTGTTGGCTATTGGTCCCGGGGTGAGCTCCGGACCGAACCGAAGCTGTGGCGCTCTCTAATGGCGTGTGGCTTTGTTGGGGTGTGTGGGTGAAGAGTGTGTGTCTGTTTGTGTGTGTGTGGGTGGGTGTCTGTTGGGTAATATTACAAACCTCATTCATGTTTTTATTTCCTGTCTTTAATTATTTTTTTGGTTACTGGACTAGGCTTTTTTTTCCCCTTGAACTGCCTCCCTTGCTGTAAAAAAAATGACCTAGCTAGAATCTCTAAATTTGTTACTCTTATAAACTATTTTCCCTCTCTCTATCTATGACTATCTATCTTTCTATCTATCTCTGTGTATGCGTTTCTTATTTGCGTTTCTGTGTGGCCAATCAGTTCTACCATCAAACACTTCATCCACTAAGACACACACACACAGACACACACACACACAACAAGACAAGCGATCACACACACACTCACCCAGTAAGGCTTCCGTCGCTTGCCTGGCCTTCACCGAGCGGGTCTCAATACACAAATTACCCCGCACCCACAAACAAGGCAGAGGACCTCCTTATTAAATGTTCCACTGCATTGCCTCAGCTCGGAGTCAGTGTATATGGGGAGAGACTGCATCGTGTATGGTGTGGCTGCATGGGTGTGGCTACTCCTGGGGTGTGGCTGGGAGGGCATACGTGCATGGTTTTAAGGGCAGGGAAAGATGGCGCAACAAGGGAGTGGCAGAGAGGTACCCAGCGTTGGTATTACAGTGGTTGGCGCAGCGGGGTTGTGGCGGGGGTGGCATAACAGGGGTTGGGAGGTGATTTACAGGAGGAGAACGGGAAGGGCATGGAGCTGTGTGTAGGGGGATAGGTTTGAGAGGGAAGAGGGGAGGGTATGGCGGCCGTGTGGTGTGTTGGGTATAAGAGAGCGCTGCAGGGGTGAGGCAATTAAAGTAACGTATGTATTGTGCATGGGGGCTAGCATTACGCATTGGAACTTGGCGAAGGATAGACAGTGATGGGTTTTAAAGATACAAATGCTTCTCAGACAATTAATAGGAATCCTAACGCAACAACAAAAGAAATCATAGAACCAAGTGATGATACAATAGTTCAAGTTGCATAAGCGTCCGGGTAGTCAGAGTTTCGTCGGGGTTTTCCGTTTAATCCTAAGAAATGCTGTGGAAAGAATGTTAGATTTACTCCGATGTTAAGGGCTGCTTCCACAGTCGTTTGGTTTGTTTTGTTACCAATGGCTGTTATCGCCGCTACAGTATTTCCTCGTGAAACTGGCCGATGGGGTAGTGGCGGCTGTGGGGTTAGCCTAGCCCCGCACCTTACCTCACACTCTCAATACCTCGCTTCCTCTGCAGCTGCCACTACCCCATAGGCCAGTTTCACGTGGACAAGTATAGCGTCGATCGCCGCCATTGGTAACGATCAAAACAAACAAAGTGACTGTGAAAGCGGCCCTAGGTATTGATTGATAAAAAGTGTACTAGAAGACTTGGCGCGTATACCGTAGTGCTTATATCGATCTTATGTGACTCGGAAGATTTCGCGGCCCGTTTGATTTTGTTCCTTGATTAATTCTTGGTTATTCAACGATCTCTCTCTTAGGCGATGGTTCAAAGTCCACGCAAGGAGATACAGATTGAAGGGTAGATGAAAGAAGGTTCCACCCATATCAGGAATTCTACCTTATACGAACAATTAATTTTCTTGCTCTCTCTTCAGGAAAACATCTATTGCCATGCTCCTCAATCTCTCTCTAATGGATAAACAGATATCAAAAAGGACGGAAATCTTACGCAACATGGGACAGATTTACATAACTATCTTATCTGCATTTAGGATTGACATGTGATTGAGTGCATTAAACTACAACCTCTTGAATCTCTTTATTTAATCTTATATCCTTGACCACAATGCCTGTCTCTTCTCTCTCTTTCGTGAAGATCACCGCATTCTTAAGCATTTCTTTGGCCAAATACACACATCTGACAGTGCTCTCGTAGTATTTGGGATCATTTTCATGGGTAGTTTTATGCGCCTGGTGATAGTTTGACCAATTTGTGCCGTGAACGTTAACCCGTCCGCTGCGATTGGCACGGATTTGGCCTTCCCTGGTAGCCTGGTAACATTATACTCCCAGGTCTTTCTCTGCCTCTGTGGTGGATAGTGGAGTGTTTCCCATGTAGTATTGGTGTGCTGGATATCCCCTCCCATGGTGCAGGACTTTACATTTTTCTTCATTGAATTGTAACAGCCACTTTTTGCTTCATTCCAGTAGCTTGGTGAGGTCTAACTGTAGGAAATCCGTATTCAAGGGATTGATAAGCACCCATGAGAATCCGATTAGTATCCTTTCGGCCTTTGGAAATTGTCTTTGTGAGAGCCGAAAGCGTCTGGGAATATGACCCTCAGTTCGATAAAGTCCTTGAAGCCAAAATCCACGCATACCGCTCACTTGAAGACAGCCTTGCGAGGGCCGCCACCTGCACCCAACAACCCCAGACGCCATCTCCACATTCACCGCCACTTGTCCGTCTATCTGTTATCGCAGCAAATGTGTAAGACTTCAAATGCGGCGAGTTAAGTTGATTGAGCGAAGGTTTGCGAGAGTGAAGTGGATAAACGAGAGCGGGAGAGCCATTTCTCTCTGCCCTGGTGGCCGCGCAGACTGCCCTTCTGGAGAGGGTAACAGCAGAGTGAAGAGGGGTTGTTATATCTATACGAAGGAGATAACTTGAGCATTGCAAACTTAATGATGGCCTTGCTACACCTTTTAGAGATATCACAGTACTAGAGAAGGATAAAAGGAAACTAATGGTACTTTACAGTTCTTAGTTCTGCCTCTCCTCCCAATCCGTTCCATCTATACGAAGGAGATAACTTGGGCATTGCAAACTTAATGATGGCCTTGCTACACCTTTTAGAGATATCACAGTACTAGAGAAGGAGAAAAAGAAACTAATGGTATCTTACAGTTCTTAGTTCTGTCTCACCTCCCAATCCCATCTATACGAAGGAGATAACTGGCATTGCAAATAGTGATGGCGTGTGCTACACCTTTTCATTATCAAGAAGGATAAAGGAAACTAATGGTACTTTTAGTTCATATCTGCCTCTCCTCCCAATCCGTTCCATCTATACGAAGGAGATAATTCATTAATAATTAATGATGGCCTACCACCTTTTAGAGATATCACAGTACTAGAGAAGGATAAAAGGAAACTATTTACTTAAAGTTCTAACAAATCACTCCTTTCTTAAGCATATAATTCATTAATAATCTGATGAATCTATGGCGGAGAGTTATTATCTAAGGTCTATAACAAATCACTCCTTTCTTAAGCATATAATTCATTAATAATCTGATGAAGGCTTTTAGAGATATCACAGGTCTATAGAAGGACAAATCACTCCTTTCTTACAGTTCTTAGTTCTGTCTCACCTCCCAATTAGCATACATCAAAATAGTTAGGGCGTGTGGACCGATTCATTATCAAGACGTAAAGTAAAGTAGGTAGGACGTATCACAATAACAAATCACTCCTTTCTTAAGCATATAATGAATTTAAGATCTGATGAATCTATGGCGGTGAGTTATTATCTAAGGTCGCCAAGACAGCACCTAGATAGAAAGGACATAATATAACTAGTGATTTCTATAACAAATCACTCCTTTAGTAGACACATAATGAATTTTGAACCTTATGAATCAATGCAGGTGTATCTGAGTACGCCAAGACAGGGAGGACATACCTAGTGCTTTCTATAACAAATCACTCCGTCCTTAACAATAGTGTAAACTTTAAATCTCAGGAATATATATAAATTACCATCTGAGGACGCCACAACACCACCCAGACAGACAATTACCGCTTAAAAGACTCCTGGAAGCTCACACCTTTAATACAGTAAACTTTAAACCTTAGGAATATATGTAAATTATCATCTGAGGACGCCACAACAGCACCTAGACAGACAGTTACCGCTAAAAAGACTCCTGGACGCTCGCACCTTTAATACAGTAAACTTTAAATCTTAGGAATATATGTAAATTATCATCTGAGGACGCCACAACACTACCCAGACAGACAATTACCGCTTAAAACACTCCTGGACGCTCACACCTTCCATTCAGAGGACGCCAACACTACCCAGACAGACAATTACACCTAAAACAACGCTCACACCTTCAATACAGTAAACTTTAAACCTTAGGAATATATGTAAATTATCATCTGAGGACGCCACAACAGCACCCAGACAGACAGTTACCGCTAAAAAGACTCCTGGACGCTCGCACCTTCCATTCAGCGCTGAGCTCCTCCACAAGTAAACAAACTCCAGCGTCGTTTCTTCCTCACACCTCCGCTACGCTTGCCGCGGCGCCTCACGTAGATTACAATCGTCTTAACCGAGTACTACCTGAACCATAAGCCGATTAGGCGCGCTGTAATCTTGTTTTCAAGCAAGGCGTCTCGTCCTTGCTGGTTAGGGAGCCCTTCTACCTTCGATTATTGCGCCCATACACCCTCTATTAAATCAACGCGCACACTCCGCCTCACAGAGAACGGATTAAACTAACAACAGTCGATGACATTAATTCTAGACAGACGTTCCTCCCCAGCGATGGTTTATGCAAATTCTCCTACATCAGCCAAAGGGAGAAACGGGTAATCCTATTGGCTGTTAGGTTTCCTCCCGAGGCTGAGTGACGCCTATGTAAACACTGCATTGAGCGACCGTCCGTCTGGCCAGGGAGGGAGGGAGAGCGAGCGCCTCCACACGACGCCGCTAACGCTGTCCCTCCACCGCCAACACAGACATTTACGACAACACTATCGACCACTAAAGACGCTGCCCCCGAACACTTGTCTCGGCGACGGCATTGATTACTCTCCGGACTGAAAGAAGGGAAAAAGAAAACCTTAATTAATGGGAACCTTGGACCAGTACGAGGCCGGGCTGACGAGTTGATCTTCTTTGCCCCACTCCCTTAATGAGACTCGCCTAAGAAAAAACAACTTGAAATAATATACTACCATTGAGCTTTTTCCCGGGACCGGCGCTGATTATCCCGTAGAAAACTTTAATTAGGAGGAACCTGGAGGAACTAGAACAGATTGGCGGGTTGAAAAGCGCTCACCCACAGAACACGAAACCAAAAAAGACGGTGAGGGCTGCAGAAAGTTAGTCAGTGGAGCGAGGCGAGGGAGTGAGAAGTTAAGGGGAAGGAGTGAAGCAGGAGGCAGTAGGAAGAGAAGAATGACAGGAGGAAGGATCAAAGGGCATAAGGTAGAGGACGCAACAAGGAGAGTGAGAGGTTAGGGTGAATGAGGCACGCAGGAGGAGGAGGAAGAGGAGGAGGAGGAATGAATGGGGTGAGGAGGAATCAAGGAGCAGCAGGAAGGGGAGGCGCAGGAGGCAGAGGCAGTAGAGTCGGCGAGGCAGCGAGGCGAGGAGCTCCCCGTCACCTTCCCCCCAGCCTCCCGAGGGACACTTTGATGTGTTTACCCTCAGGATCACCAGGCGAGGGGAGGCGAGGGAGGGAGGTGGACTGGAAATGAGACGAAGGGGCCGGGGAGGGCGCAAACGAGGGTGGCAGAACGAGGGGAAGAGGGAGGCAGAAAGGGTACTGAGGGGACGGGAGAGTGAAGGCAGCCAGAGGAGAGACGTCGGGCGGCGGAGGGGAGAAAATAGCCTCTGAGGGAACGCCCAATTGACTTTTAAATCGTGGTAATTGATGCAATGGCTGGCCAATTGTGGCGCGGATTGGCCGTGAGGGGAGGCGGAGGAGGGGAGCGGCGGAGGAAGGAAATAGGAGGGCGGAAAGCGGGAGTCATAGAGAATAATGGAACGAAGATGAAGATAATAAATGGGAAGGAGAGAAAAGGCTGACGCGCGATGTGAGGAAGAGAGGGCGAGGCACCGTTGCCAGATTGTCGTACTCTTGTATTTGTATTTGTATTTGTAGATTACCAACCCAAAACTGTCTCCTCCATTCCAATAACTGGCTTCATATATAGTTATCGTTAAAATGGTTAGTTATTGGTGTTTCTTTGCAATAATTATGAGTCAGAAACCAGAAGATAAGACGCTCTGAGTACGATAACATGGCAATGGTGGGGCGAGGGAGATGTGGAAGACGTGGGTTTATGAGGAGGGTGTTGGGGCAAAGAGGACAAAGAGGACAAAGAGGACGTGGTAGATATGTACAAGACGTCTGTTGATCAAGAGTGTTGGACCATAAAGGAGAGAAAGGACTTGAGGAAAATGTACCAAACGTGGATTTATCAAGAACATGTTAGCGCAAAGAGGACAAAGAGGACAAAGAGAACGTGATGGTTATGTACAAGACGTGTGTTTATCAAGAGTGTGTTAAAGAGGACGAGGAGGACGAAAGATAAGTACTAGACGTGCGTTTATCAAGAGTGTGTTAGAGTTAAGGGGCTATTACACTGGGCAAACTTTCCGTGGATCTTCAGTCAAACCACGATTTCCGCTAGCGTGATTCTCATTTGTTTCTTGTTATTGCTGCTGCTGATGATGGTGAGTAATACCGTCGTCCTTCGGTGAAATCTACTGTTGCTTTGGAAGATCGTGGACACGTCAGAAAACCACGGAAATATGAGAACCACGCCAGCGGAAATCGTGGTTTGACTGAAGATCCACGGAAAATTTGCCCAGTGTAATAGCCCTTTAAAGAGGACGAGGAATACGAAAGGGTAATTACAAGACGTGTGTTTATCAAGAGTGTGTTAAAGAGGGCGAGGAGGACGAAAGGGACGTGTGTTTATCAAGAGTGTGTTACAGGAAATAGAACAAGGAGGAGGTAAAGTGTAGGACGTGTGTTTATTAGGAATGTGTCAGAGCAAGGCGGACAAAGAACGCGGTGGGCGGCGGTGCAACACGACGCCCTGAAAGCCTTGCCCGCCCTCCCGAGGACACGTAACCCAACGCCTCCTTCGCCGCTACTCACTGACCTCAACAATGCCGTGGAGCCTCGCGGCGCTGCACTTGACGGCTCGCTCGCCCGGACATCCTCATTCCCCCGGTAACTGTGAACACTTGGCTCGCCCTTGACGCCCGCAAGACACTCGACATGCATGACTAACGCTTCCGGCGATCGACGACATGCATCACCAGACTCAAGAAGATGAGGCTATATTCGGCCACGAGTGTTGTTGTTTTAAAGCAAGGGAGGCAACTCAAGGGCAAAAAACAAAAGCAACAACAAAAAAGCCCGCTAAGACGCTGCTCCGACAAAAGAACACTGAGCGAGAGGCCAGAGGAGAGGTCAATTTCGGGTTTGAAGGAAAGCCTGACTCACTTTCCCTTCACCCTCGGGATAAAGGCACCTTCAAGCCGAGCAGTGACCCCCACGAAGGTGTGAGTCCGACAAAAGAACACTGAACGAGAGGCCAGAAGAGGTCAATTTCGGGGTTGAAGGAAAGCTTGACTCACTTTCCCTTCACCCTCGGGATAAAGGCACCTTCAAGCCGAGCAGTGACCCCCGCGAAGGTGTGAGTCCTGTGTTTACCGCCAGCAGAGCCCAGCGTCCACATCTATCATTCTCTTCCCCCACAATGGAGGAGACCGTCGTCCTCCCCGCGGAGGGTCCCTCAAGACCCTCATCAATACCCGCCACATTCACCTAGAACGCCGAGCTTCCTAGTCTGCCAACACGTCCAGGGCCGCTGACACAAGACACTGCCGCTGCAGCTGTGCCAGGCCAGACAGTGCCGTTCCTAAGCACACAGGAGTCGCCATGCAGACAGGGCTGAATGGCTGCCTTATGTTCTATTCTCGACCCCCACCTGCCATCATTCCCACAGGTGCATCAGCCTGGGGAACGCACTACTGAGGGAGGGCCTCGGGTACACGCCAGCACGCGGGGGCCGGCCACCGATCCACTGACTGAAGAATGTTTACGGCCATGGGTGACGTCACGGCTCAAGGTCAGGTCAGCGGAGGGTCAGTCTCGGGGATTAAGGGGATCTGGGCCTTGGAGTGATAACGGAAGAATTTGACCGGCGGTGGCTGCCGCTGCGCCTCCCCACAATGCCGGCCATTAACTCCTCCAGCCGCAGGTGGGCGTCGCGGGACTCGGTAAGGTTCAGGTGAAAAAAAATGTAGTGGCGAGAAACAGACACACCAGAAAACTGTGGCTCTGCATTCAATCTTTTGGTTTCATAATAAAATAAAAATTCAAAAATAGTTGCCAGTACTGCAGGATACAGACGTTTACAGTTTTCTTAACGGTTTACCCTCCGAGATCATTTACCCGAGGAAGAAAAGATTTGCGTCTGTTATCTGCGCGCAAAGCTGCGTGGTTAAACATGTGTCATTCAATGCAAAAAATGGCAAAAAAAAATGAAAATATGTCAAGCTGTGAAAAAATCATTGCGTTACCTTCCTTGATCCTTACAATATGAAAAAAAAATTAAAAATTCTCTCTCTCTCTCTCTCTCTCTCTCTCTCTCTCTCTCTCTCTCTCTCTCTCTCTCTCTCTCTCTCTCTCTCTCTCTCTCCATCCTCTCTCTATCCCCTCTCTATCCCCTCTCTATCCCCTCTCTACCCCCTCTCTATCCCCTCTCTATCCCCTCTCTACCCCCTCTCTCCCCCCTCCCCCTTTCTTCCTCTCTCTCCCTCTCTCCCTCTCCCTTCCTCTCACCCCCTCAACCCCCCCCTCCGCTCAACAAGTAAGAGATCAAATTTAGCCGCGCGCCACAAAGCACAGAAGGCTGTTATTATCTTTTATTATACACGGAATAAATAAGCTCGCAACAAATTAATCGCGCCTGATCAAGCCCCGCGCGGCCTCTCGCTGACTGGCCAACAAAACATCCAATTTCAAGGAGTCAGGCGCGGGGACGATAGCGGCGGTATATTCCTCGCCAAGGTAATGAGCCTCAATTAAACAGTTGCCGGGACCCGACGACCGAGTGCTACCCTCTCTCTCTCTCCCTCTCCCTCTCTCTCTCTCTCTCTCTCTCTTTCTCTTCACTACACATAAGATCTGCAATTACATTCAAACTCACTTTCTTCTAATAATTCTTACCCTTAGTAGTGACCATGTGCTACTCTCTCTCTCTCTCTTCACTACACGTAAGATCTGCAATTACATTTAAACTTACTTTCTTCTTATAATATTTTTTTTACCCCAACTGCAAGGTGAGCAGTTAAGATTGACAGGGTGGCAGGGTGACAGTATGGCAAGGTGGCAACAATAGGCAGAGTAGCACGGTGGCGAGGCATCCCCTGTCACCCTAAACTCACAACTTTCCCAGGCCACCACAATGACCAGGCACAGAAGCATGGCGGCAGAGTGGCAGGGTGGCAGGGTGGCAGGGCAACTAGACAGCTGTTATCACCCTAAGCACAAAACCATCGCGGGCAACTAGACAGCTGTTATCACCCTAAGCACAAAACCGTCGCGGGCAACTAGACAGCTGTTATCACCCTAACCACAAAACCATCGCGGGCAACTAGACAGCTGTTATCACCCTAAGCACAAAACCGTCGCGGGCAATCACCACCAGCAGAAGCATGTACAGTTTAAAGAGACAGTGTGGCGGGGTAGCGAGGTAACTCCTGTCCAACACACACTACATCCTTGGCTCACCACCACCACCACCACCACCACCGCTTTTGATGGCCTGGCCCGTCGCCCCAAACAAGCTGTCCTTTGCCTCGTTCTCCTTATCGACGCGAGGAAGCAGCCAAGACACTCTCGGAACCAGATCTTCCCTTCCTCATATTTTGTGCTTTAACATTTTTTTTTTTTTTGCCACACTGATAACTTCAATTTCGTTTTGTACACATGTTATTGTCATCATACGGTAGACTCCTTGGATCTTTTAAACACAGGTAAATATTTGGGTTAATTAAACAATTGGTGTGCAGACATTTCACTCTTATAATTCATGCATAGTTATAAAGCATCCTCAAGTCATTGCAGTTTTGAAGGAGGAAGGGAAGGAAGGGGAAGAAGGGGGAGGAGTGCATGTGGTTCGCTCCCTCTTGGTAACGCCTCCGCATTCTAGCGCCGCCCACAGCCTCTGAAGAAACGTCTTTTTTTATAAGTGCTGAGAAAATTTCCGTTTCATCTCCGACCTCGACTTTCCTTGCCTTCTGTTCTTCATTGTTTCCAGTTTCTTCTTCGTCTGAGTTTCATCTTCCTCGTTGTCTTCTTTGTTTTCCATTCCATCTTCGTCTTAAACATTCGTCGCCTTCTTTTTTTGCATTCCGTTTCATCTTCATTTCAAACCTTCATCACTTTCTTCTTTTCATATCATTTCATCATCGCGTTAAACCTTCGTCTTCTTTGTTGCTTTACGTTGTATCTTCATCCTTTCTTCGTCGTATTTATTTTGCTTTTCGTTGCATTTTCAGCTAACACTCTATCGTTCTCATCTCAACTTCTTCACTGCATCTTCGACTCGCATATTCTTCACTTTCTCCCTCGCCACTTAAACCATCTTCAACATTCTCTTCTCCTTTTCCTTGTTCGCTTTCCGCCTCATCTTCGTGGCATACCTCCTCCGCCTTTTCCTCCGCTTTCCGATCACTCTCTTGTGCTCCTGCTTGCGGTCCCTGGCGAGGAGGGCGAGGAGGGAGGGTAGGAGCGGCAGTAGCACCACTAGCACCACCGCAGCCAGCATCAGCACTCCCCTACGTCAGCCCCTGTAACATACTGGACTCAGCCTCCTGTAGTGCTTCCCTCACTCCTGCACGTCTGTCCCTCAATTCACACAAGAAGAAAATAAATGCTAACTACTTAGGATACATTTACCTATTAAGGGCATAAATTGTTACATGAGCATAAAGAGTCTACAAACGGCCGCCTCTTTGGATTCTTTTTATGAGCAGCGAGTAGCGGGCTTTTTTTTTATTATTGTTTCCTTTTTTTGTGCCCTTGAGCTGTCTCCTTTGTTGTTAAAAAAAGTCAGTCTGATAGATTATAATGTGATATTAAGACTAGTGGAAGATATACAGAATTGGGCACATTATCAGATCAACAAATGGTGTCTGAGGATAAATAACATAAAACAATTTAACGGTTGGGTAGGGAAAAATATGGAGATGAGACACAAATACTACACAGACTAACTGAAAGGAAGCAAATTATTTTACAAGTGAAATTTGACAACAGAAACATTTTTGAACACTCTTTTTTTCCATGACACCAATTACCCACCACAGGACCAAGGACCAGTGCAACGGAAATGTGCACTGAGACCACGCGCAGCTAAACGTAAGCCCCCAACTTTAAAAAAAATAATTATATAAAGACCCTGGACTCCCCTCTAGCGCTCATTCACTTAGGCACCTGTTAAATTCCTCTCCAGGTGAAGGATAACACAGGCCAGTCTTTCAGTTTCATTTATACAGTTTCCAAGTATCTACAGGAGGATCACGGCTTGCCTCCCTCCTGGATACACCTGGTGGCCCTTCAGTTAGCCACCTGTCGCACCGCCGCCCCCGCCTCCCCGTCTGTTTGTCAGGGTTGTCATGGCGCCTCCACACACCTGCCCGCCGCCTCCCCTTCCCGCACCTGTGTCCGTATCTCAGGAATCCTTGTGTTTTGCTAAGTTTTTCTTCCTTTGTATTTGTTTATAATCGTTTTGAGATTTATTTATATTTTTTTTACTTTCATCGTCTTACATAAAACATTTGATTAGTAATTTTAGCTCAGAAACCTCAAATATGAATAAAAATGCTTCCTCTGACTTCATAATAATTAAAATTCGCGTGCGCCTTTTTATTTCCTTAAACTGGTAACAACTATTAAAGGTAACTCTAAATTTGAATACGTAAACTAATATTCAAGCTTAGGAACAAAAAAAGAAGGATTCATTATTTATTTCATTCATCATTTTTCATCATTTTTTTTCATTCAATTATTTTCCTCATTTTTTCATATTTTCGATCAGTTTTACATCCTTCAAACAGCTTTCCTACATCACTCTTGCATCCTTCCTTTGCGGTGAGGCTCATACATACATACACTTGAAGCACAAGTTTAAGACCTCAAGCACCCAGCGTCTCTTAGCCAGCGCAAGACTCCTATCACTCCTTCATCTTAAGAGGCGATCCCTTCACGCCACTCCGCCCTTACTCAAAACTACCCTGACCTCATCCTAAGCCTCCGTCAGACCCGACCCGACCCTCTAGCAGCCCGTGGCCCCGTAAACACCTCCCTTTGTGCCGTGACGAGCGTGGAGGCAGTAAACTCCCGTCAATTCCCCTCAAGTCCTCATAATTGCTTGTTGTGACTCGGGACGTCTCGAAGGAAGGCACAAAGAACAGGTGGAACAGTAGGGAGTCAGGAATGGCGGAGAGGGTATGGAGGAAAGGGTAGAAGGGTAGAGACGAATAGGAGACTCGTACAATGGGAGACAACTCAGGAGAAAGGCGAAGTTTGTAGCTGAATGGAAGACACGAGAGGGCGTGACAATGATGCAAAGAGAGGCCCAGCAGGAAGGCAGTCAGAGAAGAGAAACGAGAAGGGAAAGAAATAATGGATGGGACACCAAGACGACGCCGAAGAAAGGGGTGGAAGTAAGGAAGGAAGGAAGGAAGGGCGAGAGAGGATGAGAAGGAGGATAGATGGCAACGGTAAAGAAAATGATCATAGAAACTTGCGTCGTGTGAATATACAGATGACAGGCAAAATAGACGGTGAAAAAAAATACAAAAGATAGGAAAAGAAAGAAGGGAAGAAAACAGAAACAGCGAGAGAATGAAATACTTAAAGGAGAAAAGGAAGAAAAAGAAAGAATAGGTAAGAAAAGAAAGAAAAATAACGACAAGGAAAGGAAAGAAAGAGAAAAACGAAACAAAAAAAAGAAAAAGAAGGGACATAAGAAACAATGAAAAGAAAGAAAAAATATGCAGAAAATAAAAATGAAAAGAAGCAAAAGAAAAACAGCGAAGCATGTGAAATAAAACATCAGGATTATATTATAGGCAATAACAACAATAAACATCACGGAGAAAAAATAAACACAAACATCTCACTTAAACAAACAAACAAAGCAAGATGATATACGCAGGACAGGTGAATACAGGTAGAACAGTTGGATATTAAAGAACAGGAAATCTAGAACAGGTAAATTATAGAAGGTAAGTAAGCATACATAGGTCAGGTAGCCAGTTACAGGTATTTATTGATTAGCACCGCCAGGACAGGTGAGTAAGCAAGGACAGGTGCATAGGAAGGGCAGGTGAGGAGCAATCAGTCAGGTGGGGCAGCGGCAGGTAGCGGCGGGAGCAGCGTCAGCCTCCCCCACTGGGTCCCGCAGCGTGAGGGAAGGGAAAGGGCAGGAAATTATTCGGTTCGGGGTGAGGGCGGGGCGAGGGGGTCCTGGAGGGTGGGAAAGGAAGGAAGGGGTGGAGGGAAAGGTAAGGGTAGGTCACGTGACTGAGGTCGGGGTCAAAGAGGGATGGTTCAGGGTAGGTGGGCCGGCTAGATGTCTCCGAGATAAACCTCACAGGAAGCCCCTACCTCTTCGCCCTCCTTCTCCTCCTCCTTATATTCCTCCTCGATGCTCCCACCTCCTCCACCATCCTCCTCCTCCTCCCCGCCGCTCCTCCTCCACCTCGCCAGTAACTGAGTCGCCAGCGCTTCCCGGGCAGAGCAGCGGCAGTGTTGTCGTGGCCGCGGCGAGCAAACAAAACAGGGGAGGGTTGCACGCAGGCATAGTAGTCCCTTCCGGCTCACCCTTCCCGCCCCCCTGGTGGCACAATGTGTAAACAAGGGGACCCTCTTGGCAGGAGGTTTGAATAAATAGACATTGGGGACAATAGCTGGTCAGAAACAAAACACTAACGACATTCTCCTCCCGAGGACCACCGCGGCATTATCCTCACGTACTCCTCCTCTGTGCGTTGTGTTGTTGGGTGCTGGAGGCTCGGGAAGGGAAGGCGGAGGACGGCAAGGAAGATAGAAAACGGCAGAGGAGGTAGAAGAAGGCAGAGGAAGTAGAGAAAGTCAGAGGTGGTAGAGAAAGAAAGAGAAGGTAGAGAACGGCAAGGAAGATAGCGAACGGCAGAGGAGGTAGAAGAAGGCAGAGGAAGTAGAGAAAGTCAGAGGTGGTAGAGAAAGAAAGAGAAGGTAGAGAACGGCAAGGAAGATAACGAACGGCAGAGGAGGTAGAAAAAGTCAGAGGAGGTAGAGAAAGAAAGAGAAGGTAGAGAACGGCAAAGAAAGTAGAAGAAGGCAGGGGAAGTAGAGAAAGTCATAGGAGGTAGAGAAAGAAAAGAGAAGGTGGAGGACGGCAGAGAAGTTAGAGGAAGAGCAGGAGAATGAGGAGGACGAGGCAGCAGAGCGATTGATAAAGTAGCGAGGGACATAAAGCAAAGCACCTGACCTCCCCACGATGCACCACAATTGCCGGGATGGATTAGATATGCCTAAAAGCGGCAGGCGATAAAGATCAATAGGAAATCAAAAGGTCCACCCGACATTATACTCGACGTGGCATAAGCTTCCATTGTCTGCCTCCGGTAAGCGACACCAGCTCCTATATCTTGGGGCTCGGGGGAGGAGAGAGCCAGGCAGCAGTGCTCATAGGGTCGATAAGGGAAGGTTTGGGTGCCTGATGACGCCCCTGTGGTCTTGGCTCTTATGCTTCACGGGGACAATCGCATTATGTAAACCCTCACGTTCGTTGTTCTAGTGTTGATAACGGCAAGGCAGAGTCGCGTTCGGCCGAGTATATACATCAAGGCTGCGTCAAGCTCCCTCGGTTCACGGACTTTACGAAGAGAATTTGACTTCGATTCTTAGGTGTCGCAAAACGCAGTAACTCAAGATTTGAATAACAGACGGACACCAACCAAGCCACCAACAGGAAAAAAGAGTAAAAGAAAGAGCGGGAGGAAGACAATAGCGCGGCGCCTCCCTCCCCCGGCACGCACAATGTTGGGTGTTGTGGCGAGACTCGCGGGGCAGAAGCAACTCTCCGACACTCGTAGAAGATTAATGAAGATTATTTATTATGCACCGAGAGGGGCCGCGAGGCTGTCACCCCTCCTCTCCCCCCCCTGCACTGGTCAACAAGGGAAGGAGGAACTCTGGGGGCGACTGAGGTGCCTCGGCTCAAAGCATCTGACGGGGGAGGTGACCCGCGGCCCTCGTGCCATGTTGCCTTTACTTTGCCTGCCACCGAGGGAGGAGGAGGAGGTCACCCCGTGCCTTTAACCCGCGCCAGAGTGGACGGGAGCAAGAGAAGTGAATTAACCCAGTGACTTTTGTTCCCCAGTGTAATGCATAAAGACTCGTATGGTAATGAATATACGTTATACGTATACGACCCATACGACGACGATGAAGCTAGTGACGAAAGTATTAGTTCTCACTGAACAAGCATCGCGGTGCAACGCTCGCCTCTGCCTTAAGTTAAATTGATATGCCTCAGCAGGGACACACATTCAGTTCTACCTCCGCCGGCAGTCCGTATTCGAGGAGCCACCCACCCTCGCCTCGCGCGCCGGAGGTGTCTTATCTTCGTGTTATGCACAAATATTCAACAAATCCTGGAAAGTTTCCTCCGCGACGAGGAGGTGAAAGTCTCGGAGAGTGAAAACTTTGTTGTGCGAGTCCCCGGCGCCGCCACCCAGGTGCCCGCCACGCCGCTCCCCGCCGCCGCGGCCCCGGAGCCGCGACAAATCTCTTTTCTTTAGATATTCTTTAAGTTGAAAGTTTGATGAGATTCCTCTGTAGATGTCAACTTATGACAAACAGATCGTGGACGCCGAGGAGGATTATGCAAATTTCAGCAAATGCAGAAAATTTGATCTTGGAGATTATAGTGGTTTATTTGAGCTCCCCGGCGATTCGCATCTCCGGGAGACACGCCGGCGTGTCCAGGCGCGTAAGAGTGTTCGGCGGAGAAGCGCTGCGGCTCTGTGAGGCGTCTGCTGCGAGGCGTCGGCCAATGTTACACATGAGGCCTAAAGGCGACACAAACCATCCACCAAATCTGTTCGCGGCCAAGCAGTCATCGGGCCACCTGCCACTGCGTCGTCGCCTCCGCCAACCCACCAATTACCCTCTAATGGGTGATTCTTCGGGTCGTTAAACAAACTCTCAATTGGCTTCGTCTATTGTTACAGGAAGAGCGGGAGGAAGGCCAAGGCCGCCGTCGCCCCTCCGCTTCGCCGTGCCTCCCGCTGGGCTGCTTCAGTTACACACACAGACGAGGGCGCCGCCGCTGCACCGCCTGGCGCCGCAGCTGTTGTGCCGCCGCGAGCTCGTCTGGCACCTGCCACGGCTGGCTGGCGGCGAGAGTTTGCTGTGCGGCGATGAAGAGAGGCAACCACAGGCCTGCATGCATGTATGTGTGTCTGTGTGTGTTGGGGGGGGGAGGGGGTGATCTGACTATTTCCCAGCTCCCCATGCAGTTCCCTGCAGTCATTGTCATGTTTCGTGTTTACGTCATTATAAATTATTGGTACAGTATTTCACATAATAATCCTGCTTTTCGTTTCGCCATAAATATAGTCTAGTACATTCATGGCTTCGATGCAAAACGCTTCAGTCATGAGAAAAATACGAGAATCATAATACTATGTATGTGAAATTAACCTTTTTCTCGTAACAATTTATCACGTGCAAAAATATTTGTGGCTGTGTGAACATTCATGTTTTCTTGCAGCTTGGTTCCGTTCCTCTGTATCGTCAGCATCTCTCGCTGCACCCTCGTCCCCTTCGACGCCCAGAGCCTCCTACGACGCCCCTTACAAGCCTTCGTTTATAGGTTCGGTCTGTTAGTGTTCGCGACGCATTTTTTCTTCCCGTCGGGGGCTCAGCAAGACAACTCCATTGTTTCAGGCGGCGACGCGTCATTCCCAACCCGCCTGATGAGCTCCGCGCCTCGCTAGGGCCTCATCTACTTGGCGCTGCACGGGAATTACAACCTACCCCAGGCGGCGTGGCTTAGGCCCGTCTGCCCCCCGCGCCGTAATAACACTTGCCATAGTCATCCCATTATTCCTTATCTACAGTTGTACAATGAGTTTACCAGAGCCTGGCGGAGGACTAACTGACGGGGAGGGAGGCGCTGGAACAGAACGATGAGCGGGGCGCAGGTGAGGAAAAAAGCGAGAGTGAGGAAGGGAAAAAATGAAGCCGACGGATTATCTAGGCTCCTTGCCGAGAGGCCGACACTGGGAAGGCTTTACCGGGCCGAGAAAAAAAACAGAAATCTGGTGGACGTTAGTGGCGTGTGGAGTGTATGGAAATAACGAGAGGAGTCAGTTATGCACCTTATGGCACATACATAGACAGTGTGGGGCGACAAAAAGCATGAGTGTGTCCCTTCAAGCAGCCGCGGCCAGTCAGGATTACGAGGGAGTGGCGGAGGAGGCCAGGCTGCTCTCCAGTACAGTGGACGCTTAGTTCCCGTGAGAGAATACCTGAAGCAGGTTAAAGAAACAGAAAAAAAAGCGGAAATTGCCACACAACACAGGACGCAGTGGGGGTCATGTGTAAACATTGTGGTTGTCTTGAACGCTACTTAAATGTTAGATTTTCTCATAAAGAAAGTAGAGAAGACAAGAGTTTTGTCTTCCACACAGTGTAAGCACATCAACACGGTGCTGCTGCTGTGTGCTGGCCCGCGGCGCCTCGGGCGGGAGTCAGCGGCGCCCCTGGCCGCGGCGGCGGTACTGCCGTGACGTCATACAGGCGTGAAAATGGCCTTTATTGTGGGAATCTCATCTTTATCTCCACTACATTACGAGACGAACCTATAAACCCGGGAGCATCCTATTCAAGCGGCGCCGCCCGGATAAAGGCATGACCAATGAAGCACGTCAAACGGCCGCCTAGGCCTAAGGAAACAAGTTGTTTTATATCACATTTGGGCCGTTTACGGAAGGGTGAAAGGGAAAAGCAATTTTGGTCCTTCCGCTCAGGGTACTAAGGGTTAGTTTCCGCATTTTCTGTGGTGACTTTAAACCAAAATTCTCATTTTCTTTGGATTGACTGGGAAGGGAGACACGCACAGATAGCGGCGGCGGATCCTTCACGTCGGGCCGCAGGACGTGCCGTGCCTTCCTGCCGGTGCCGCAGCTCGGCTCACCTGCCGCCGCACCATACACGCACTGCCAAGGGGGAGGCGGGTGAAGGGGAGAGCGGCCGCGGCACCCCCGGGGCGCCGGGAGGGTCACCAAGCACGGCTCCCAACACATGGTTTATGGCGCCGAGAACAAAAGGGCAGCGACGCGAGACGAAACGCCCGATTAAGTTCCGATTCTCTGTCACCGACCGTGTTTTGTTTACCCCATCGACTCCCGCCGAGGTGATCCGTGCCGCCAGGTCAGCACTTGTGTGGCGGGTGTGTGGCGGCGCCTCGCACGGCTACATTGAGGTGATGTATTCTATGCTGAGACATTTTTTTAATAGGCAAGGCAACACTTCAGCTGTGCCTTATAAATCCAACTTGAAAACGAAAGAAAACGGAGACCAAGAGGGCCAGGAGGTTCCTCTCCCCTTTTGCGCCTCCTCTCTGGGGGCGCCTTTATTGATGGGCAGCGCTAAGTGCTCCCGCTGGAAGTATTTAGGACGGGATTTCCAGCAACTATACAGATGGCTTGATTCTGAAAGCCACTGCACGACGCCCTGGGTATTTGAAACCTGAGGGAGCGTCGGCTGTGTACGTAGGGTGTAAGTAACCCTGGACGGGGCGGCCATACAGCAGAGGGACGAAACACTTACTACACAAGCCTGGCACGGATAAAAGAGTTACTCTCTCTCTCTCACTGCCCTGGGCGTGTTAGCAGGAAGAAGCCTCACAACCCGTCCCGAGGCAGCAGAGCGTCGCCCGCGGCCTGGCGGTGTGTGGTCTGTTGGTCTGGGCGCCTCGACCCTCGGGGCACGAAGCAACTCAGCCACGTCAAGCACTGTTTGTCTGTGTCACGACTACCTCCACGCTGGAAGATAAAGCACCAACACTCGCCTCCACGTGATGAGGGGAAGGAAGAGACTAGCACTCAATTACTTCGCGAGGCCTCGAGGTAAAGTACATACTGATGATAGAAAAAAAAAGTTAATTAAATGGAAATCAAAGCAATCCGTGAAGGTTAAGTAAATTTCGATTCTGAAAGGATATACGGAGGATGAGGACGACAAATAGCAAATAACTGACTTGGAGAGGTCTGTGAGTCCTTCCTTAGTGGATAAATTAATAAATGACGACAAATACAAAATAATAGAGGAAGAGGCTAAAGGAATGGAAAGAGATACAAAAACGGGAAGAGAAAGGGAAGCAAAACAATACAGAATGGAGATTAAAAACAGAGAAAATGAAGAAGTCCAACCGAATAAGAAGAGACAGAAACATAAGAAATAAAAAAGTAGTAGAAATAACAAGTAAAATAAAGAAGTAATAAATGATAATAGAGAATAATAAGTATAATAAAAGCTTGATAAAAACCGAGTAGAAAATAACATACACATAGACACACTGTTATATAAGGGTCTCAACTGCTCCCTCCTAACGACCTTTTCTAGAGATTAATACACTAAAGGAAGGGAAACACCAATACTAAATAACATAGACACACATTACATATAGAGGTCTCAACGGCCCCCCCCCCCCCCCCCCGCCCCCCTTGCAGACTCCTTACGTTCCCCTTATGACCCTCTGATCCCCCGCCATGGGTTATGATGCCTCCTCTCCCCCTCCCCCTCCTCCTCCTCCTCCTCTCTCAGCTCCTCTTCCGCCTCCTTCAGCCGCTAATCTCCTCATCTCTTTCAAACTACCGGAGGATCTCTTTCTTTCTCCTCTCCTCTCCTCCTCCTCCTCCTCCTCCTTCTCCTCCTCCTCCTCCTCCCTTCTTCTTCTTTGCCTTTCTCCCATCGTTTCTCATTGCGTTCTTTCCTCTTCATATATTTTTCCTCCTCCTCCTCCTCCTCCTCCTCCTCTTCTTCCTTTTCTTCCTCCTCCTCCTCCTCCTCTTCAATATCTTCTTTTTTCTATTTTGCGTTTTTTTTCTCCTCTTTAATCCTCCTCCTCTTCCTCCTTCTGGTTCTTCTTCTTTATCTACTCCAGTCCCTCCTCCTTCTCCTCCTCCTCTTCCTTCTCTTCCTCTTCCTCTTCAATATCTTCTTCTTTTTTTTTTTTTTTTTTTTTTAATCTCCTCCCTCCTCCTCCTCTTCCTTCTTCTTCTTCTCTTTATCTCTCAGTCCTCCTCCTCTTCCTTCTCTTCCTCCTCCTCTTCAATATCTTCTTTCTATTTTGCGTTAATATTTTTTACTTTTTTTGCCTCTTTAATCCTCCTCCTCTTCCTCATCCTGGTTCTTCTCTTTCATCTAGTCCAGTCCCTCCTCCTCCTCCTCCTCCTCCTCCTCCTCCTCCTCCACTTCATCCTCTTCGTTTTTTTGACCTTCTCCCTCATTGCTCCTCTTTCTTTTTCTATTCCATGTATTTCAATCCCTCCTCCTCCTCCTCCTCCTCCTCCTCCTCTTCTTCCTCCTCCTGGCTGGTTCTTATGCTACGTCTCTTCTTTCTCATCCTCATCTTCCTCTTCCTCCCTCCCACTTCGCGTCTTCCAAGGCCGTGGAGATAAATAAACTGGCCGTCTGCTTATCTCTACAACTTTCTCAAGACGTCTCCGAACTCGCCCATCCACTCCTCGGTGCAAGAGAGAACACCCACTCCCTCGTTCTCTCCCCCTCTCCGTCACCGCCGCTCTCCCGCCGTCCGCAACCCCCACCCCTAAGACCAAAGATGAAAAAAAGGAAAAACAAGGGAAAAAACAAGAATCAGGCGTTTACGGAGATCAGAACTCGGCTGTTCTCTCCTCTCTCTCCGCCGCTCTCCCGCCGTCCGCCACCCCCACCCCCGAAACCAAAGATGAAAAAAAGGAAAAACGAGGGAAAAACTAAGAATCAGGCGTCTACGGAGAACAGAACTGGGCCATTCTCCACTCCCCTTCCCTCTTCTCCCCTTCCTACGCAGCCCGCCACCCCCACCCTAAACCCAAAGATGAAAAAAACAGGAAAAACGAGAAAAAATTAAGAATCAGGCGTCTATGGAGCTCAGAACTCGGCCATCCTCTCTTCTCCTCCTCCTCCTCCTCCTCCTCCTCCTCCTCCTCCTCCTCCTCCCTCTCCCTTTTCCCCCCTCCGCTCCGCTCACCGCCACCCCTAAAACCAAAGATGAAAAATAAAGGAAAAACGAGGAAAAATAAATAAGAATCAGGCGTCTACGGAGCCTAGAACTCTGGCATCCTCTCTCTCCTCGGTGCAAGAGAGAACCCGAGAACCCCTTCCCCTCCCTTCCTCCCCCCTCCCCTCCGCCCCCCACTCCGGAAACCAAAGATGAAAAAAAAGGGAAAAAGGGAAAAAATAAGCTCAGAATCAGGAGTCTACGGAGATCGAGAGACGCGTGTTGGGATGGCAGTTTATTCACGTTTCTCTTGCGTTTATCAGGATTTCTCTGCCCACGCCCGCCACAGCCCGCCACAGACAGCCCCAGACCGCCGCCCCCAGCACAGAACTCCCCTCCGCCGCCGCCGCTGCCGTCAAAGCTATACACATATTCCCTTCCTCTCCCTTCCCCTTCCCCTCATTCTCGTCCTCCTCCTCTTCTTCCTCCTCCTCCTCCTCCTCCTCCTCCTCCTCGTGCGGCCAGAGACAATGTGCCAATCGATCGCTGTTCTTTTCTTTATCGCCTCCTCTCCTCCTCCTCCTCCTCCTCCTCCTCTTCCTCCTCTTCGCCGCAGCACCAGAAGCACCACCAGCCCCGGCATCCACTTCTGTTTTTCTTTTTTTTCCTTTTTTCTCTTTTTTTCTTGCCGCAAGGACTCCCACGTTTAGCGGTGAGGGGTGTTGTTGTTGTTGTTGTTGTTGTTGTTGTTGGTGGTGGTGGTGGTGGTTTAGATGGCTTCTGTTTCAATATGTTCCATCAACCTCCATATTTTTTCCTTCTTTCTCCTAAGTTCTTTTCTTTCCCTGAACTCTTTTCTTCCATCTTCTTTCTTTCTTTCTTCTTTCGCTCTACACAAGTTCATTCTCCTCCTCTTCTTCCTCTTCCTCACTCTTCCATCAACCACTGCTCTAATTTTGTTTTTTTCCTCGTCATTCTCATTCGTTGCCAATATTTCTATTTATATTATTTGGCTTTATTCTCCTTTTCTTTGATTTTTACTCATGAATATCCAGCTAATATATTCTCTTCCTTTTCCTCCTTCTTTTCCTCCTCCTTTTCCTCCTCCACTTCCTTTTCCTCATTCACTAACTTTTTTTCCTTCTCCTTTTCGTTGATTCTTACTCATGAATATCCAGCTAATATATTCTCTTCCTTTTCCTCCTCCTTTTCCTCCTCCGTTTACTTGTCCTCTTCCTTCTCCCTCCAACTTTTCCTCATTCACTAACTTTTTTTCCTTCTCCTTTTCGTTAATTTTTACTAATGAATATCCAGCTAATATGTTCTCTTCCTTTTCCTCCTCCTTTTCCTCTTCCACATCCTTGTCCTCTTCCTTATCCCTCCAACTTTTCCTCTTTCACTAACTTTTTTTCCTTCTATTTACATCATTAGGAATTTTTCTCATTTCGTTGATTTTTACTAATGAATATCCAGCTAATATGTTCTCTTCCTTTTCCTCCTCCTTTTCCTCCTCCTCTTCTTTCTCCCTCCAACTTTTCCGCATTCACTAACTTTTTTCCTTTCTTTCCATTTTCCAGTAAACTCCTCTACATCTGCCTCCTCCTCGTCTTTCTCCTCTACCACCATTCTTCCTTCCTTCCTCCTCCCATTCTCTTACTATCCACCCTACAGATAACCACCATCACAGCCTGCCACTCACTAGTCGCTACCAGTAACCACCCACTACCGTCCCTTGCAACCATTCCTTACACCCCATCCCCATTCCCCACCCATCCTTCTCACTCCCCCACGCATGCACCCAGAGAGCCATCCACCGCCTCCCATCCCCCCTATCGCCTATGCTACGTCCTGAAGAGATAGATTTGTACCATGGTCTTCCTCCCTATCCACCCTCTCGCTCCGTGCTATATATATCAAAGTGACCGTTTAGCAAGTGCTCTTACCTCTTATCAGTCCACTTTCACCTCCCCATCGCCACACCTGAAGAGCACTTTGTATCTGCCCTTCGCTTCCCTTCCCGCCCACCCACACGCTCGCTCGTTCTCCCACCCTGCCTGTCTGTACCTCTCCACCACCACCTGCTCCTCCTCCTTCTCTACCGCGTCTTCCTCCTCCTCCTCCTCCACTTCTCTTTCCCTCTTCTCTTTCTTCCACTGTACTGAAACTCCTTCCTCCCGCGTCTTCCTCCTCCTCCACTTCTCTCTCCATCTTCTCTTTCTTCCACTGTACTGAGACTCCTTCCTCCCACTTTTCTATCCACCTTTCTATCCACCCACCCTATCCACCTTTTCTATCCACTTTTCCATTCCTTCCCTTCCGTTCCTGAGCCTTTCCTTAAACTCTTTCCTATCCACCCCATGAGAACTTCTCCTACCAACACCTCCTGACCTCCTAACACACTTATCTATCCTCCTACACACACATATACACACATACGTACACATACAGTCGTTCCCATTGACCTACTATAGCATACCACCTCCTTACCTTCTCTGCAACCAACCATTCACTAAAACTACTACACCTACCACAACCAAGACCTCCTCAACCTAACATGTGCCTATTCTACCCCACACACACGTTCTCAATGACCCACTCCCTGTACCTCCTCTACAACCCACCACCCACTAAAACTACGACACCTACTCCCGCTACCAACATCTCCTCACTCCTCTAACCACCCACACGCGTCTCTACTCCCCTCACACACCCACGCACGTTCCCACTGACCCACTAGCGCGCCACCTATGACATTTTCTCTCCTCCCCTTCCCTCGTCGCTCCAGGAATCGAGTGGGCGCGATATGAGTCCTGGAAGGTTATCAGGGGAGATGGGAGGTCCGATCACGCGCTATCTCGCCCTTATCTGGTTAATCACGCGCGTCCCAGCAGGCGTGATAACGTTAACGGGGACGCGGCGGCAGTAAACACCCGGAGAATCTGCGCCGGATAACTTGAAGTAGGATTCGGACCTCTCCAGATAGGATCGAATAGGATCTTGAGGACTGGAATGTAGGACGACACGGGCTCATACCGAAAGCAGATGAGGATGAATATATCTCTATGTTTTAACTCTCTCTCTCTCTCCTTGTTTTGCATTCTCATATAAGGAAAGAGTCTTGTTAATGAGCAATCAAGACATTCATTTAGTAATATAATGGGGCATATTATCTGTTTTGATCGCTTATAAGTTCTCGAGTGCCCTTTAATGGTTTAGTATATGTTTTGATCGCCTATAAGGTCTTGAGTGCCCTTTCATATGTGTTACTCGATGAATAGCACTAATATGCAGACTAAATACGTGTGGCATGAGGAACTACATGATGAGGGAAGGCTTTACTTGTGCGAAATGAAAACAAAGATATAGTGAGTACCCGCGCTTCAAAGAGGGTATCAGGACACCTCTCCACCCGAAATCGACCTCTCGTTTGGCCATTCTAAACTATCTTCTGTTGTGGGAGCGGCAAGTGGCGGGACTTTTTTTTTTTACACTTTTTGTTGCCCTTTTGCCGACTCTTTTGTTGTAGAAAAAATTGCGTTCACAGCTGTTTTATGGCACTTAGCGTTGAGTTTCCCGTCAAATGCCATTGTGTTTGACTCAGTGATAAAGTAGAAGTAATATACGCTTAACCAATATGCTGGGAGAGAGGCGGAGTTGACATCAGGTTTGAGGCAAAAAATATCTGATCAGCCACACTCAGACAAACTCAGCGGGTGGCTCCTTACAGAGGTGGTACTAGCTAAAGCAATGCAGTGTTACCAGGACAGACTTGGCAGGAGCTGTGAGACAAGAGGTCGTTGGTAAGCCACACACACACACAGACAGACAGACAGTGCCATGGCTGGGTCCTTACAAACAGGGGTGGTACTAGCTAAACTCTAAAGCAATGTAGTATTACCAGCACAGACTTGGCAGGTGTGAGGCAAGAGGTCGTTGGTAAGCCACACACACACACACACACACACACACACAAAGACAGACAGACACAGTGGCTGGCTCCTTACAAACAGAGGTGGTATTAGCTAAATTCTAAAGCAATGTAGTATTACCAGCACAGACTTGGTGTGAGGCAAGCGCTCGTTGGTCAGCCATACACAGACAGACATTCCATAAAACGCCTCACGCCCCCTAGAGCGCCGTAACTCACGACTCCCTCACAGACACAAACAAGGACGTGCTCCTCCTCGTAACTCCACGGCCGAGATAGCCACGCATGGTTTTGCCTTCCGTCCCGGGCGAGGCAGGAGAGACAGACCCGCGTAAAGTACCTACAGTCGGACGCACCTGACTAATCGTTTATTTTCCTCGCGTGTAAGTTACTGTAGCGTCAGCCTGGGACTACTCCAGCTACTTGTTGTCGGGGAAGGAGGATGAGGGGACGTGGGTTTTCTATATGCTTCATGGATTTAAGTCACTCCATCCACTCAAGACCCCTAAAAAGATACCTCAAGAATCTCCTTCGGCCCAGCAACTCCGTATTCTCAAGGATAGGTAAGGGGGACGTAGCTCCCCCTTTCTATGCCTCAAGACTTTACGTGTGTGAGTCACGCTTCAAGTGCCCTCTAGAACCGTAAAGAGACGCCTCTAGAATCTCCATCGGCTTGCAGCTCTGTCTTATTAACCCTTATAGTGCCGGAGCCGCCCGGGTCGCTTGGCTAGTAGACTGCCATGAGCCACCCGGGCGTCTTTTCACACACCCTTTATTTTGTTCCATCACTGTGCGTCTATAATAATTATTACGGTATATTTTTTATTGGTAAACATCCTCAATAATTAAACTTCATCATTCGAAACCTTAAGCTTGTAAGTAATGGATAATCTGTAAGAG
>NC_066548.1:1428791-1566291 GCF_024679095.1 Eriocheir sinensis
CACCTGCGCGACACGTGAGATGGTTGCTTAAGTGAATGACTGCACAGAGATATCCTAATAAGAATGAACGCGAGGATGTGCAACTCTAAGCACCTTGAGAACCATAAACCTGAAGAGGCGAGTAGCACAGCGCCGCCCCACGCCGCCCCTGTACTGGACGCCGCCTCGCAGGCACCGCCAAGCACTGGGCGCCGCGGCCCCCACACCCCGCCAAGCCGACCCTCGTGACCCACTCCCGTCCTCAGCCCCCGCACACTGAGAGGCGCGGCCAGGACTTTATCGAGGTCACTGGAACTTTCCCAGACGTTGCTGCGGCTCGAGACAATGGCCACGCAGATGCCTTAACACCTGAATGCCAAACTTTGACTCCAACTTTCGGGAAGTAATTGACTCTCAAGTAGCGAGCGCCTGCGCCGTGCCCGCCACACACGCCACCGCTGGACGCTGCCTCGACGAGCTTCACAATCGTCTTCATCATGTCTTAAGCGACCTTCCCTCCACCAATAACTCTGCCAGTTGTCCACGACGCTGCATTAAGAGCAAGGAATCCTGCTTGCTGAGGCCGAGTGGCCAACACCGCAGCCAGTCTAAGGTGAGGGATGAGGGAAATAGTTGACGAGGAAAGTAAAGTATTGATGGACCCGCCAGCGTCATTAACATCTGAGACAGCACAGATACGCTGACGGACAGCTATCACCTCTGAAGACTGCCGGTATCTGCCGTCAAGGGCTTGCCCCCTCCCCCCGGCACGACAACCCATCCCAACAAACACTCACCAAAGAAAGAAAATCTTCCGTGACGGCCAAACGGGAGCTCATTCTGCCTAATTAACGAGACTTTGACACACCGCCCCACCACGCCGGGCCATTGCCTGGTGAAGCGATGCTTAATGTGACGAACGTGAGACTTATCGATGACACCGCGCCGGCAGCCTTTCATGTGGCAGGAGGCAGCACACGCGTCCAAGATCTTACCTCACGCGGCCGCCGGTGAGTGCGTTCTGACACACACTCAACACGCTTATGTAGAAGCTAATGATATGTTTATTGTTTTTCTGCGAGATTAATAATCTCACGTGCAAAATTAAATAAAAAATAGAGCTGACGTGACCTTGTATAAGAATGTGTTATTGTGGCCACGAAGCTTCCACCGCTGGAGCACAACAGTTTCCTTGGCTCTGGTGCTGGAGACAGTGACTGAAGCCTGAAGGGTAATAAATCTTGAAAACCAGGCGCGGAAACACCTCGCCAGGCACACTTATGGCAGCGTCGAACAGGAGGGAAAGAGGGGATGAGGACAGGCAGCAGGGAACAACGGTGCTGTAGATCCCTTGAGCCGGATGCGGTCACTGGACACGTGCTGACACGTGGCTCAGAGAGACACGGATCAGACACCGATGGGACTCGCGTGTCCATGCTGCCTGCGGCGGAGGGTCGATACCTCGCGTCCAAAACTATGCAACTCAGCTACGAGGATAAAATGTCTGCCTCTCTCACTGAATAGGATCCTCGTCAGCGGGGTTGAGGAAGCCTGCCTCACCATCGGCCGGTTGCCTGTCATCAGGGCTTGGGGGGAGGGCGGCTGGAGTTGGAGTGCAACGCAAGGAAGGAGCACACGTCAGGCATCACGCTGGCCTCTTTCTTCCCTCGTCTTGGCGGCCGCTCCAGCACGTGGTCACAAAAATTAGAACACGATTTGCATGACCTCCCCGGCGGCGGTCCTTCCTGCCGCGTGAGTGACTGAGGGGAAGGATCGTCAGTTGGTGTTTGCTATCCAGTAAATCTCAAGCCTTGTGCAAATAAAGTCAGCATCAGAAAACACACAAAAACGATCCAAGTCATCATGTGTCGCGCCCTCGGTGGGAAGCAGCCTCGCGGTGTGTTGCGTTCCCGCCCTGACAGCCTCGTCAGGAGAGACAGACTCGTTACAGTTCCCACTCACCCCCCGCGCCGACCACAGGCTCCTGCTCACCGCTTTCTCCTCTTCCTGTACATGTTCTCCCTTTGTGGCCTTTGTGCTTCTAGTCTTCTGTAGCACTCATGTGGATGTTACGACTGGCGCGCCTGTCCAGCTTTTTCTGCCTCGTCGTAAGCAGCCGCAGAGCCTTCAATGGAAACACTAAACGCTGATTGACATGTTGTTTTAGCGCCACAACCGCCACTTAACACAAAAAGGAGACACTAAAATCAAACATTATGGTAATGGCCGCGTGCAGTCTTCAGTAAAAATAAATAAGGAAGAATTGGAGGAAAACCCATCAGGGCGAAGACTGACAGAAAAGGAGATTTCCAATAAGAATCCTTGATGGCGCCTCGACGCGGCCCGGAACCCTCGTCCGCAGGGACCATAAAACGGACGCGCCTCTTCATTAATGATGCAGGCAGGAACTGGCAATCTGGCCACGCGGGGTGATGCCTCGGCCGCAGGATAGCCATCACCTTTTTATCGTCCGCTGCACCTGCACTCATCTCCACGGTGACTTAATTAGCCATAAAGGAACCTGCCTCAGACCTAACAGGAAACAAATTAGAACTCTCGCCGCGCGCAGGGGGTGAAGGGGAAGGAGGAGGGCCTCTCCCTCTCACCGGGGCGGAGGAGGGAAGAAGAGGAGGAGGAGGCCAAATCAAATATCGGCTGATGTGAGAGTGGGGGAGAAAAACTACAGACGGCTGTGATTGGCTCAGATAATAACGACATCAAAGTTTAGACAGCTCGGCGCCATAATCACGAAAACGCTAACTATAAAAATCGCCCCAGCATTGTGAAGTTTTACACTCCGAGACAATGGAGCGGCGCCTCGGGCCCTCCTTCCCCGGGCTCGCTTACTCTGCATCTCCTCGGCGGGGGCGGGCGGGGGCTGAGTGGGCTGGGGCGGGGCGGGGCACACCGGGCCCCGAGCCTTCCTGAGCTCTTAGCGGCACTTAGGATTAGGCATGGACGCGGGGCCGAGAGGGGACGCCATGCCTTTAAGCGGCGCGGAGAGGCTGCAGCGGGAGGCGCGGCGCGGGGAGGCGGCCTGCAGATTGCACTCCGGAGGGAGTCCGCTGACACTGCGGGGGCCGGTCAGGCTCACACGCACACACGTGTACACACCAAGGCACGTACACAGGGCTCGTGGTATACCCTCACTTGGCCTGTACACAAGCTCCAAATACTGTTATCATCTCTTTGTATGAATAAATTCCATGAGTAAACCATCAACTGCATTCTTTCTTCCCCTTCCCTCGTGACCTCTGGAGCTGCCTTCCCTCAGCTGTTTCCTCCTTCCTACGACTTCAATGTTTTTAAGGAAGGGAAAATCAAGACAACTCTCAAACTGGATATGACCATGTTTTCGAGCATCTGACCGTGTTTGTCGGCATTTGAACTTTTTTGCCCTTGACCTTGCATTACTGACATCTGACAGTGTTTCTTGTCATACCATCAGCATCATCACCCTTCATGCCGCCGCCAGAACCATCACTCCCACCATCACCATCATAACATATCCAATCTCTAATACAGTTTTTGTTCAACTTTCAAAAGAGTTCGTCTGAGAGATACGGCTTAGCATCCTCTGACTTGAATATTTAAAGTCTTTTTTGTGTTTCCGTCAATTTGTTACAACGTTTTCCAAAGCAATTCGTACATTCAACACACCACTATAATTCCCCAACCTATCACCCACTTCCACCCCCACCCCGACTTCAGTACGTACCCGACTTTCTCAGAGCGTTCCAATCCTCACTACCTCCCCCGCAGCCTCGCCTCTTATCGTCCTAATCCCACGCAATTGTCGATTCCCGCCGGCGCATATTTGTCGCCCGGGTCCTGACGTAAATGACAGCGACGCGGGGCTCGGCGGCGGGTGTGGCGGGGCGGCGTCTCGGCTCGTAAAGGTTGCGTTTCAGTTTAGTGGCGAATATTTTATCTTTTGTGCTGCTCCGGCCCTTGCGCTTCTACTATCCTCTCTTCCTCTTACTGCACCGTGGTCTGCCTCCTCTTCCTTTCTCAGGCTACTTCCAGGGTCTTCAGCTGTTCTTATGGCTGGCTGGCTGACTGGCTGAATGACTGACTGATGAGATATCTGACTAGTTTCCTTACTGGTTGGCTGGCTGGCTGAGTGACTAGATAGCTGACTAGTTTGCTGACTGGCTGTTTGGTTGACTGGCTGACTGTCTTACAATTTGGCTGACTGGCTGGCTGAATGAATGTTTGAATAACTGGCTGACTGTCTTGTTCATCCCTAATTTTCTAGTTCACCAGAATGTCAACTTTCGTCATCCGTTTTCTATCAATAGGAGCAGATAATGTGTGTTTGAATATACTTTTTGTTTTATACTTGGCCTACCTCCTGCACCATAAACGCACATACACACACACACACACACACACACTACTTCACACCGCCACTGCCTCGCCCAGCCCCCTACGCCGCGTCCCCCGCAACCCCGTGGCCAGACCCTCCACGTGCCAATAAATATCACGTTACACTTTATAGCATTCCAGCCGCCGCGACCACCTACCGACGGGGAGAAAGGCGAGAAGAAGGCAAAAAGTACAGACGGGAGAAACAACAAGTATGGAAGCGGGTACAAAAAACATATTACCCAGCACCGAGTGGCCAAAAGAGAAAGGAAAACGACGGTAAGTCCACATACATAAAGGAAGAGGACAAAGTATGGAAAACAAAGTAAACACGACAGAAAGAACAAGGAGAAGAAAAAAGCATTAAACAGGGTACGCATAATACTAACCAGAGAGAGGCAAAAAATGACGTACATAAGAAAGAAAACGAAAGGAGAAAGAATAAAGCATGATAAAAAAGTACAAACGAGAAGAACAACATGGAGAAAATTACAAAACGGTGTACAGAAATATATTAGGCAGGTCCTCACGGGCAAAGAGACATTCAAATCGGAAAATACATAGAGGAAAGAATCAACAGAGTACGAATGACTACTACTGAATGGGCGTAAGAAGCAAGGTCACAGGTATACAAGGGAGATAGTTACAATAAGATACCGATACAACCTTCAGCCTCTTTGACCACCTGACATCGAGGGACAAAACGAAAAGGCAACGGGAGGAAGCTAAATGTACCGGGAAGGGAAACACATATGATACAATTTATTATTTTCTTTTTTACAGCAAAGGAGACGGCTCAAGGACAACAAAACGAGTGCAGAGAGAGAGAAAAAAGCCCGCTACTCACCGCTCTCATAATATAGAATCCATTAGTAAAAAGAAATCTAAAGTAAGTCGAAACGGCCAAAGAGAAAATAGAAGGAAAAAACGTCATATGCATAGAGAAAGGAGGAAGAGGAGACTATTAATGTGACACAGGAATGGGATCAAAATATTACCACCCAAAAATATTAAAAAACGAGTGTTAGTATTATTGGTATCATTGTTATTGTAGTGACGGTTCTATAGCATGTTCTCTTATTGTAAAATCAACTGCATAAGATAATTCAAATTTGTTAAGAGTGAGTAAATACATATCGTGATGAACCCTTTGTTTCTTTGTGATACAGGGGGGGGGGGGGGGGATAGAGATAGATAGATAGAGAGAGAGAGAGAGAGAGAGAGAGAGAGAGAGAGAGAGAGAGAGAGAGAGAGAGAGAGAGAGAGTATGTATATGTGTGTGTGTATGTGTAAAATGTATGTGTCTGTTTGTGTATATACCACCACCACCACCACTACCACCACCACCACCACCATCACCACCACCACCACGAACAACACCATCACCCCCCACCACTACCACTATAACCATCACCACCACCACCACCACCACCATCCCCGCTGCTGCCTCGCTCGCGTTCCAAGATTATCAATTTCGGGGTATTTCATCAGACAAAGTCAAACGATATAATGTTTACAATTAGGAGATTGATGGCGTGTTGCGGGCGATCAAATGTTTATTCTGGTGTGTGTTTTGTGCCGGAGATTAATGGACCAGATGACCGGGATACAGCGCCCATCAGCCGCCCGCAAAAATGTCATCAGTCATCGTAGATACTCACAGTGCCGCGTATGTGTACATGCTTCCGGGGCGAGGGGGAAGAAGGAGAGGGAAGGGAGCGGAAAGGGAGCGACGGGAGATAGAAGAACGGTGAGATAAAACGGGAAGAGAAAGAGAGACAAAAGGGGAGGAATAGAGGAAAAGGAGAGGATAAGAGAGAAGGGAAGGGGAGGGGAAAAGGAGCAGAGAGATGAGGAGACTAAAATACGAGGGGAATAGAAAGGAAGGGAGGCAAAAGAGGAGGAATAGGGGAAGAAGAGAGGGAAAAGAGGTAAGGGAGGGGAAAAATGAGAAACAGCGAGATATGAGGGGAAGAGGGAAAGAGAAAAGGAGAGAGAAATGGGGAAGGATAAGGGAAGAGAAGAGTGCAGGGTAAGGGAGGGGAAAAGGGAGAACCAGAGATATATAAGGGAAAGAGGGGAACAGAGAAGCAGGGAAACGAAAGGGGAGGGATGGGAAAGGAGGAAAAAGGGAAGAACCAGAGACGAAGGATGATAAAAGAAAAGAGGAGAGAGGAAAGAGAACAGCAAGATATGAACAGGAATGGAGGGGAAGGGAAGAAGGAAAAAGCAAAGAGGAGAGAGAAGAAGGGAGTGGGATGGGATGGGAAAAGAGAAGCAGAGAGGGAAGAGAAGGAAAAAGAGAAGAACATGGTGTTATGGGAGGGAGAGAAAGGCATACACAAAAAGGGAAAGATTGGGAAGGGAAAATTGGATGAAACAAAAGTTGAGAGGGGAGAGTGGGGCAAGGGAGGGGAAAAGGAGAAGAGAAAAGCAGGGAGGAAAGGAAAGGGGAAAGAAGGAAAAGAGGAACAGAGGGAAGTATATGAGGAATGCAATAGAAGGGAAGATGAAAGAGGGGGAAATATGAGAGCTGGATAAGGAAAGAAACAAGAGATATGGGAGGCAAGGAGAGAGAGATTAGAGGGATGGGATAGGAGGGCGGGAGACGAGAGAGGGAGAGGGGAGGAAAGAGATTAACAAGAGGAGAGAAAGGTGAATGAGGGAACAATGGAGAGAAGAGGGAAAGGAAGGAGAGAGAATGGAGTTGACATGAGAGGACACACACACACACACACACACACACACACACACACACACACACACACACACACACACACACACACACACACACACCGAACAAATACCATCAACAGAGCAAAATGAATTATCTATAAATATCAAACCTCAATATAGATTTCCGTGCCCCCTGCAAACAAGAAATTCAAAGTGATTTATAGCATTACTTAGACGTTTTCTTTTACAATATAGGAGGCAGCTCAAGGATAAAAGGTTACAAAACAATTCCCGCTAGAAACTAAAAATGCCCTTCAACTACCTAAGAAAGACTAACTATACGGAACTTCCTACTTTGGTCTTTACAACTCTCCTAAATCGCTCTTTGAATGGTATTTCCTTTCCTCGTACAGCACTTCCTCACTGGGTCTCTCATTGCGTCGCTACAGACCCTACGATACCTTCCCATGCCGCGGGAGGCCATGGAAAGGAGGGGAGGCAGGGGAGGAAGGGGCGGATTGCAGGGCCGACACCAAGGGGCCGCTAAGCAAGGGTCGGTCACGAGTTCGTTCCGTTAAGCCGCGTAACACAGAGCCAGCGTGAGCCCATCTGCCTTATCTCAAGATTATCATAAATTACTGATTTCTTCACCTCCGCCTACCAGCGCTATCGCCGATTATCGCTTGTTGGCTCTGTCTCAGCCTTGTTGATGTGTATATTTCCAGCGCCCGTGACGGAGGCGGGAGGGCGGGGAGCAGCGTTAGCCGGGCCTGCCTGTGGGGGTGTGGGTGTCCATTGTCCCAAGCCCACGACTCCTCCTTCATTACCGTGAGCCAAGCATCATAAAGGCGCCGAGAAAGGTGAGAACAGACGCCGCAATGCTTTATCCGCGTGTTCCCCTGAAGAGCGAGGCCGCGAAACAAAGAAAAGCTCACGGGTGATGAACTTTTACGAGGCGGGAATGTGCGTGGCAGAAAGTGATGGCGTTGGTATTGAAAAAAGAGGATAGTGGAGAGGATGTGGTAGAAAAACCTGATGAGAGATAAGTTAGTATTAGTGATGACGTGTGGGAGAACGCCTTGTTTCTTTTATCGGAGACTTTAACATACACGACGTCAGAAAAAAATGACGACGTATAGAACATAAGAACATAAGAACATAGGGAGACTGCAAGACGCCGCATGACCTACACAAGGCAGCTCCAGATTCCCCCCCATTACCACCTGTCATCCTCGTCCATGTAGCTATCAAGTCTTTTTTTTTACAACAAAGGAGACAGCTCAAGGGCACACAAATTGGAAACAATAATAAATAAAAAAAAACGCCCCTCGCTGCTCCTAAAACAAAGAATCAAAAGAGGTGGCCGAAAGAGAGGTCAATTTCAAGTTATGTGATTGCTGAGTCTATTCCATTCCCCCACCACCCCATTACCAAACCAATGCCTGCCTATTTCCCTCCTAAATCTATACTTTTCTAATCCATTACTGTGAGTTCTATCCTGCTAGCTAAGTCTAGGAAAGTAAGAAGGAAATTAATAAAATGCGGATGGAATATTAACTAACTACCTAACTAACCAGCCAACTAATAAACTATCTAAATAACTAATTCAAATATCTATCTAATAAACTAGGCATCTCCCTAAATAATTAAATAACAAGATAGGAAATTAACAATACAGTAACAAACACACTGCAGTTGAGAAAGGGAGAGATAGAGTGCGTGTGTGTGTGTGTGTGTGTGTGTGTGTGTGTGTGTGTGTCTCCAGGTGATAGGTGTCCAGGGAGCTGCATGCATCGTGGGAGGGTAAGGTACAACATAGCTACTCGGGCGGCGGGGTGGCAGAGGAAGGAAGGGAGGGCAAGGGGAGGGCCAGACAGGGCAAGGCAGGGCGGTAGCTAAGTTACTGGCCCCCGTCCCTTCCCTGTTAGCGTCGCATGTCCCGCCAGACCCACGTGCTGTTCCCGCCGACCCTCGCCTCCCTGGCCTATGAATCATCTCTAATTGTCTGCTTGTACACCTTTGTCATTGCCCCAGCCACTTGTTTTGTACTGTGACAACCTCCAGCGCTCCCTCTCCCTCTCTCTCTGCGTCTCCTTTTCATTCCCTTTCTCGCTGTCTCTGTCTCTGTCTCTGTAACAACATCTAGCGCTCTCTGTCTCTTTGTGTGTTTCTGTCTTTCTGTCTCTCTGTTTCGCTGTCTCTCTGCCACTGTTTTCTGTCTGTCTTTTTCTGTCTGTGTCTCTGGTTTTCTCTCTCTCTCTCTCTCTCTCTCTCTCTCTCTCTCTCTCCCCCTTTGTATATCACTTAAAGCATTTTCAGACACTAACTAGCAAACAAACTGAATATCTAACCAATTACTAACAAATAAACTATATAAATAACTACCTAACTAATAAACTAGCTGACTAATTAATCAACTAAAAAAACATACCCTCTTCTTTCGCTTTCTCCTCCTTTGATATTTTCATAACTTCGCAAATAACAAGAAAACCAAGACACCAGAGGGAAAGAACTAAACACGGAGGTCCAACAGAGCAAGCAAGTATACGCCACTGACTTTATCTAGCTTGTAATGGTGCTCGATTTTGAAGAGACTTAAGAACGTGTTTCCTCAATGAGTACGTGGTTGTCGATGCTGCAAGGAGGAGGAGGAGGAGGATGCGGAGGAGGAGGAGGGGAAGGACAGTGCACGAGTCAAAAGGACAAAGTTAGGAGGACACTTCGCCGCACGGGGTAGTGGGAGGAGGAGGAGGAGGAGGAGTCGCAGAGGCAAGACACCGAGCAGCGGGAGGCGCGTCAGATGAGGAGGGACGATTGCAGTGACGGGAGGACGAGGCTCGGGGCGGAAGGACAGTGCCAGAAGGAGGAACCGACGCAGGGGAGTCCAATAAGGAGTCATTCTGCAGCGTCAACTTCTTCTAATTACTTCTACACGCTCTCTCTATGTCTGACTGACCGCGATGTGTCTTAAAGAGCGTTATTCAGAAGACAGAGTTATGTTCCCGCTTCTCTGACCGTTTAAGAAGCACCACAAATCCTATAAAGACAATGTGAGGATTTTTGTTTGGCATTTGCATTCAGAAACTGTCAGAATTCGAGGTATCTGAAGAGTCGTATTAAAGATCTTCATGAGCCTGATTCTCTGACCGCCTTAAAACACTGTAAACCACATCAATACAACCTCCAGCCGTCTTCTTCACAGCACCATTCAGGAAACATTGAAATCCCAAGAGGAGATCACAGTCCGGAGCTGCAGGCGGCCGCGGAGGGGGGTCATCATGGCTTGCCAGCGATCCCAGTGACAGTCAAATGACGACGTATTGGAACCTCACGTATCGACAACCACTGAATTCCGATCACGCGGCCCCCCTGCGCTAACAACTCCGAGGAGCGAACTATGTGGTCACTAGGAGCAGGTGGTCCTCCTTACAGCGATCTCCCACTACCTGTGTTACGCCAGGCGGGGTCACGCGCTGGGCTCCCCGCGAGGTGGGAATGGGCGAGGCGAGGGTCGGCTTGTGACTTGGAAATGAGTAATAGTTTGGGATGAATGCTTAGCGCGCCATCACGAGGGGAGATTGGCTGCCCAGATGAAGATCGTTTCCCCGCGATAATGAGGGTCGACGGGGAATGAGATGAGCTGCTTGGCCAGGGTCGCGGCCGCCGGACTCCTGCCGCGCCGGTGGAGGTGAGCGGCGTGGGAAGGAAAAACTTGCCCGGCCCTGCAGGTTGCCGCCCCACGGGGAGGAGCGGGTGCATGGACCTCCTTCCCACGCCGCCCCGCCTGCATGGGGGAGGCCAGGGCGCGGTGGTCAGCCAGGGAAGGGAAGGGAAGGGAAGGTTGAGGTGAAAATGTAAAACGTCTTTATTAAACTGCATAACACTCAGCGCTCAACACACACACACACACACACACACACACACACACACACACACACACACACACACACACACACACACACACACACACACACACACACACACACATAAACACACATAAACACACACATATATACAAAAAAAAACACTAAATAAAAAATCTAGCCACATGAAACTCCAAAAAATAAACACTGCAGAAAGTAAACAAAGGGATAAAAAAAAAACAAGACCCGGGACACGAAGGTAATCAAAGTCAGCCCACAGCCCAGAACACACCTGATGAATAATAGCCATCGAGGACCTTCAGCAAATGAGGTAGGGAGAGGTGAGACAGGTGTGTGAGGGACGGCCGGGCGGGGTGACTAATGAGATCACGTGGGCCAGGTAAGGGGGAGGGGGGGTCAAGAGGAGAGGCAGCAGGGGGGGTGGGGGGGGCAGGGAAAGGGTAAGGAAGGGGGAGAGAGGATGGGACTGGGGGACCAAGACCTTTGTTGGGAGACTGATGTATTATTATGGTATGGGGGACACCGGGGGAGAGAGAGAGAGAGAGAGTTAATTTGGTAACTGATAACTGCAAAACTTCAAGAAAACGAACATATTATTATTATTATTATTATTATTATTATTATTATTATTATTATTATTATTATTATCATTGTTATCACTACTACTACTACTACTACTACTACTACTACTACCATACCCAAACCACCACCACCATCACCACCACCACCACCATCACAACAACCACCACCACCACCACCACCACACTACAGCCCCTTCTCAACAAACTCCGGGCAAGCACCATCAGGTAAATTGCTTTCCTGACCCCATTGAGAGGAGACGTTCGTGACGGCCAAGGTATAAACAAAGACACGTGACGGGGGGAGACGCCTTAATGATAAACGCCAGCCAGGGGTCAGCGGCGGGTCGAGGAGGAGAAGGAGGAGGGAAGAGAGTGCAAGATGGGAGAGTTAAGGACGGGGATGCGGCGAGAAAGAGGACGAGGAAAAAAGAATGAAGGAGAGAGTGTTTGAGGTCGATGGTGAGTTTATAAGACGAGGCTGCGAATGAGGAAGCAGGGAGGTGTGAAAAGGGAAAAAGCAGGAACAGGAGGAAAAAGAGGAAGAGGAGGAGGAGGAAAGAGAGGGCAAGATGAGTTAAGGACGGGGATGAGGCGAGATAGGACGAAAAAAAGGGAGGAAGGAGAGAGGGTTTGAAGCTCCGAATGAGGAAGCAGGGAGGTGTGAAAAGGGAAAAAGCAGGAACAGGAGGAAAAAGAGGAAGAGGAGGAGGAGGAAAGAGAGGGCAGGAGGGGTTAAGGACGGGGATGAGGCGAGATAGGACGAAAAAAAGGGAGGAAGGAGAGAGGGTTTGAAGCTCCGAATGAGGAAGCAGGGAGGTGTGAAAAGGGAAAAAGCAGGATGGAAGCAGGGAGGTGAGGAAAGGGAAAAAGCAGGAACAGGAGGAAAAAGAGGAAGAGGAGGAGGAGGAAAGAGAGGGCAGGATGAGTTAAGGACGGGGATGAGGCGAGATAGGACGAGAAAAAGAGAGGAAGGAGAGAGGGTTTGAAGCTCCGAATGAGGAAGCCAGGAGGTGAGGAAAGGGAAAAAGCAGGAGGGGTTGGAGCAGGAGGAAAAAGGGGAGAAGGAGGATGAAGAGAGCGGGGAAGCATAAGGAAGAGAATGAAGAGATGCGAGTGAGGGATTGAGGAGATGGCAGCTAATAGGAAGGAGCGGTACAGGATCCTTAGTCACGCCATTCTGAAAGACTATTATTTTCATATATTGCTACATCAACACGTCGATTTTTTTCCTCTTTACCTTTATCACTCCTCTTCCTGCCTCTCCCCCTCCCTCCCGCCGCCCGTCACCCCCTCCTTGTCCCTGACCCCCCTTCCCCAACATCCCTCCGCGGCACCAGAACACAATCTACAAGGCGTAAACCTCAGCGTGGCCAGGCAGGGCGGGCGGCTGGACCAGCGTAACTCGGCCCGGCCTGGAGGCGCTGCAGGGGGTGGGCGGGGCGAGGCGGGGCGAGCGTGACCCAAGTTAAAAAGGCTCGCATGACCAACTTGACGCCTCACATTTACGGGCCGAGATTGAGCTATCAGATGCTTGATTGAGTTTCTTCAAATTGCAACGATGAGGAATCACGGCGCGCCGAGATCGGACGGGCCGCTAAATCACGTCCTGGAGGCGGCCCGGGGCAGGGCGGGGCGGGGCGGGGCGGCGCAGGCCGGGGCGGGGCGCGACGCGTGCCCGGCGAAGGGCTCGCCGCGCGCTGCAATTTGTTCTGGTTTTCAGAGTATCGCGCCATCTGCTCTTCCTGCTGATTAATGGGACGCTGGCCGTCCACCTGAGCCAGGCTATCCCGCCCCGGACCAAGGCTGTGTGTGTGTGTGTGTGTGTGTGTGTGTGTGTGTGTGTGTGTGTATGTAATATATATATATATATATATATATATATATATATATATATATATATATATATATATATATCCTCGTCAGCGGGCCTGGCCGTCAGTCACGGTGATGGGTGCGGCTCACGGCTGGCCTGGGCAGCTAACACACCAGAATGTGGCGGAGGAAGGTGATATATTTCTGCACTGTTGTGTTTTGGTTCCTGTTCGTCGTGTAACAAAATCCGTGTCTGCCCCTTACACACACTTGTTTTACTGCCGCAATCGCAGCCCCAGAGTACACTTGTAGTACACTTGTTTCCAGTATGTCCTGCGTGGCTGGCTGTGGCCGCGTCACCAGGACCGAAACATTGGCCATTCATCCTTCTTCCTGACGCTTCATCACTTTTCGTCTTGTTGCAACTCTTTCCTCGTCTCCTTTCCTACTTTATCCCTTCCGTCCCCTTCCCATTGTCTTCCTGCTCCCCTCTTCGGCCTTCAGGAGGGGGGGGGGGTGGACGGGGGAGGCGGCTTTCATGTGCCTTGTTCTCGACTCGGCCCTTATCTCCCCTCGTTCGTCCTCCTTCCCCTGTGGCCGCTACACAAGACCGCTTCAGATTTATGACGCAGATGACTGAAAATTCCTCTCCGTCTTGAGGCCCCGTCGTACAGGGCGTCCCGCGTCGTGACAACCCTCCGCTGGGCTGTTTCTGTTATGATGTGGATGTATGCTTCTTGCCGCTCGTCCCTGCTTTATATGTGATAAGCCATCTTCATCTGCTTACGTAGCTACTCGTGGGTGTGCTGCCGCGCCCCCCGTCAGGCACGCGGCAGCAGAAGCCCTGGGCGCCGTGTAGCTGTCGCCCCCCCACCGCCTCGCCCTCTGTCGCGTCGCCTTGCCGGGTTGTCCCTTCCTCCTCCCACCCTCCCCTCCTCTCTCTCCCTCCCTCGGTGTTTGCGTCGTGTGTGTGCTCCTCCTCGTCTTCCTCCTCTTCCTCCTCATCCTGTATCGTCTTCGTTTTCTCCTTCTTCCTTCTCCTCCTTCGTTTCTGCTTCTTTTTCCTCCTCCTCCTCTTCCTCCAATATGCTTCGTCTTTCTCTTCAACATATTTTCATTCTTCATTTCTTCTTCTTCTTCTTCCTCCATCTCCTCCTCTTCCTCCTCCTCTTCTTCCTCGGCCTCCTTCCTCTGTCACTGTCTTCTCTTTACCTCGATATTTTTACCTTTAATATCCCTCCTCTTCCTCTTCTTCTTCTTCTTCGCCTCTTCCCTTCCTTCCTTCCTCCTTTCTTTCTTCCCTTTTTTCCTTCTTCATATTTTCTGGTTACGATTATGTTTGTTTGTTTGTTTGTTTGAGTTCACTGCAGATTTTCTTCCTTTGTTTCTTCCTCTCTTTCGTTTTCTTTATATTTTCTTTCACCTTTTCTCTCTCTCTCTTTTCTCTCTTTCTATGACTTTGATTGCTCTCTCTCTCTCTCTCTCTCTCTCTCTCTCTCTCTCTCTCTCTCTCTCTCTCTCTCTCTCTCTCTCTCTCTCTCTCTCTCTCTCTCTCTCTCTCTCTCTCTCTCTCTCTCTCTCTCTCTCTCTCTCTCTCTCTCTCTCTCTCTCTCTCTCTGCATCTATTGAAATATTTCTCTGTTATTTCCTTCAGTTTATCCTTTCCTTGTCTATCTTTTTTTTTTTCTTTACTTATCTCGGTCAGTATAACATTTTCTTCTGCTCTGCCATTGCTCGATTTTCTTATTTTCTTTCTTTTTCTTTTTTTTTTGTCTCAAGAACTCGACTCGTGTTTATCTCGTTCGCTTTTCGTGTCGCATTTGTTTTGGGGGATTTTTTTTTTTGTCTATTTTTTTCTATGATTTTTTTTTCTTATTATTTTCCTTCTTGCGTCTGTGATTTTCTCCTCCTCATTATCATATCTCTCTCTCTCTCTCTCTCTCTCTCTCTCTCTCTCTCTCTCTCTCTCTCTCTCTCTCTCTCTCTCTCTCTCTCTCTCTCTCTCTCTCTCTCTCTCTCTCTCTCTCTCTCTCTCTCTCTCTCTCTCTCTCTCTCTCTCTCTCTCTCTCTCTCTCTCTCTCTCTCTCTCTCATCTTTTCCTCTTCTTCTTCTTGTCTTCTCCGTATTTTACTCCAACACCTCCTCCTCCTCCTCCTCCTCCTCCTCCTCCTCCTATTACTCCTCATCTTCCTCTTCCTCTTCCTCTTCTCCACAGCTTCTTTCTACGCATCCACTTCACCTCTTCCTCCTATTCTTCCCTGCAGCCTCCTCCTCCTCCTCTTCCTCCCCCTATTCATCCTCACAGCCTCCTCCTACGCCTCCTCCACGACCTCCTCCTCCTCCCCCTACTCATCCTCGCAGCCTCCTCCTACGCCTGCTCCCAGCCCGCCAGGTCCTCTGTTAACCAGCCAAAGATGAGGATCTAAATTGCAGCTAATCCTTCGTGATAGAGTCCCGCCATCCCTCATGCCGGTAGCCTGGGCCCTTCCCGCTGCTCCCGACTGTTTCTGCTCCTCCGTCCGCGCCCCGCATTAGTCATCCTCCTCCTCTTCCCCTGCTGCTGCGTCTGCTATTGTTCTGCTTCTGGCTTCTTCTTTTTTTTCCTTCGCTTTGCTCCTCCTCCTCCTCCTCCTCCTCCTTCTCCTCCTCCTTCTCCCAAGTGTGTCTGCTCCACCATTCTCGTCAGGCATTCTTCTTTTCTTCTTCTTCTTCCTCTGTTTCTGCTTTGGCTTCTTTTTCTTATTTTTATTATTATTCTGTCTCCTCTTCCTCTTCCTCCTCCTCCTCTTTCTGTTCTTCCGTCCCCGCTGAGCATTAGTCTTCCTCCTCCTCCTCCTCCTCCTCTTCCTCTCCTTCTGCGTCTGCTATTGTTCTGCTTTTTGGCTTCTTGTTTTCCTTTTTCCTTCTTCTTCTCTTTGCTCCTCCTCCTCTTCCTCCTCCTCCTCCTCCTCCTTTTCCTTCTCCTCCTTCTCCCAACTGTTTGTGCTCCACCATCCTTGCTTCTTCTTCTTCTTCTTCTTCTTCTTCTTCTTCTTCTTCTTTTTCTTCTTTTTCTTCTTCTTCTTCTTCTTCTTCTTCTACTATTGTTCTTAGGCGTCTTCCTTTTCTTCTGTGTCTTTTTCTCTTTGCTCCTCCTCCTCCTCCTCCTCCTCCCTTTCTCTGTTCATTACTTTTATTGTTATTGTTGTTATTACAGTTGTTATTTTTATTAAATCTCCTCCTCTAATATTCAACCTCTCTCTCTCTCTCTCTCTCTCTCTCTCTCTCTCTCTCTCTCTCTCTCTCTCTCTCTCTCTCTCTCTCTCTCTCTCTCTCTCTCTCTCTCTCTCTCTCTCTCTCTCTCTCTACCCCCCTACTCCTCTCTCCCTCCCTCCCTCCCTCTCCCTCTCTCTTATAAACTTATATTGATCTTTACCTTCACTTTCTCCTTCACATTTTTTCCCTTCCGTTAATTTGTCGCGTTCTGCTTTCATGTGTCTTATCTCGCCGCCTTTTTCCCCACTCTGTAATGCGGTACAACTTTTTCTTTTTTTCTCTTTTTCTCTCCCACACACAGGTTTTCGCGGCCCGGGACTCCCTCACAGGCATGCGCTTTCTCTTCACGCCTTCTTCCCTCTTCCCTCCTCCTCCTCCGTTGCTGCTTTTCTCCCTCCTTCCCTTCCCTTCCCTCCCTCTGTCTCTTCTCCAGGCGTGATGTACTCAAGACCAAACTCCCTTGATTCCCACGAGCTGCAGAGGACCAGTCACTATAGCCAACACCAATGCAGGAGGATAAAGGGACGAGAAAACATATACGCTAATCCCCTCTCTCTATTTGATTCTCTCTATCCTTTATTTCGTTCGTACTCTCTGTGTTTAGCTTCATTTTGCTTTTTCTCAAGTTTACATACACTGTTAGCTATAAGTATGTGTCCTGCGGGGCGACTGGCGCAATAGTACGTAGGATGAATGATGACAAAGATTATAACAGAGTGAGGTTGATGAGCCTTTGCGTCAGAGGACAAGAACGAAGACAAGATTTACGACGCCGTGATCGATGGACTCAAGATCTCAGATGGACTGATGGATGATATTTGGCCAAGAACACTTACGCTATGGCAGGGTAACGTAAACACTTTCGTGGGGTCGTGTACCTTTATTTTTAAGAAGAAAACTAGTTGTAATCCAATTTTATCAACATTTTAAAAAGAGACAAATGTAACTTCTGTTCTGTCATTTATTTTGCTGCCTTAAATACTAGTAACAAGCTGATTGGCTTAAGAGAAACTCAAACAAATTGCAAAACACACTAAGAATTAATATATGACTATACTATAAAAAATCATTGTGTGAATATGACTGAGGCTGTAGAGTTGAGTTGAGCCACACGCGCCCAGGTCGTGAGAGCTTCTTCGGCTGTGAGAGCCACACCTCAGCCCGCCACTAGAAGCTGCATGAAAGAACACCGAATAAAAGTGTTCATTATTTGTCAAGGATTAGTTTTTACAATATATATTAGGATCAAAACTTTTACCTAACACTAAATGTTTATAAATTAATGGAGCAATGTTTTGAGAGTCCAGTCATATTTGAGAAAAAGGTTTTCATATTTATTTTTCACATGCAATTTAACATTTTTTTGTGAAACTAAAAACAGTGACGATGTACGGACAATAATTCTTTTTACAATTACATGCTTCTATAAGTGAGCACTGAGAAATTAATGGCAGAGGTCTCACCTAAAACATCCTGAAGAGTCCACACAGAGGAGTTTGATGCGGCGAGGGCACCACAGCGGCGACTGTCTTCACTTCTGATCACCGGCGCATATTGCACGAAAACATGTCGTGGGGTAAAATCCAACCGCTTACACCCCACCACGAGCGAGCGAGAGACACAACACTACCATCCTCCGTAAGACAAACCAGACAATAGTGACAACAAAATGTGCTTGCAATTGTTACCATAGAAATTCTTCGTGACACAACAGTGCACTTAAAATACGAGAAGCAACATGAAGGTGACAATGAACACTCACCAAGGACGCAGCCAGCCACTCCTCGGGCCATCTGGTTGATCTTGTTGTTCCTGCAATGAGAAAAATGTGCTGTAGCCTTTGCATACATTATTACGAAGACATTGTTCTGAAAAAAAGTCGTGTGTGTGTGACTGATAGATATATAGACTGATAGAGAGAGATAGATCGATAGATATAAACAGGTACACACACATAATATATAGAAGCCCAGGTATGTACAGCCGTGACAATGACGACACAGGGAAGGCTGAGGAAGGGACAGGAAGGTCGGATGGAAGGACGCAATTACGCACTCGTCGCCGGGCTCCCGTTGGGCCGCGCCGCCTCGCCTTCCTCCTCGTTAAGTTGCTCGTGAAATCCGTGGGTATTCCGGGCTTGATAGCGATCTTCAAAGACGCGGCGACCTTGGCGGCGGGAGCGGCAGAAGACCGTATTTCGAGATGTGACAATGGGACGAAAGGAGGAAGAAGGGATGGAGGAGAGGAGGAATTCAGATATCAAGGAAATAAGGGAAACTAGAGGGAGGAAGGAGAAGGAATGGAGGAAGGGCGACAACAAGAAAATAATGTAAAATGGAGAAAGAAAGGAGTAGGAGAGGGTCCATTTGAAGCTCCCAGCCTATCCTCTGCTCCAGTATGCTTTTTCGTAGAGCGATTTACAAACCAATACAACAATTCCCAACACCCGAAGAAATTCTAGTTATTAATAAGTGCTTTAAACAGCGTCTGGAGTTAGTTTTCTGCAATATTTCAGCGTCTAGAGTTAGTTTTTACATTATTTCAGCTCCTGGCAAGAGGACAAAACCGTAGTGCAGCAGCGAGGCCCCGAACAGCCAGGCCAGCCAACACACGAGGAGGCAGGACGCGCGACAGTCAGCGTGGCCGGCCAGCGTCCACTCTCCTCGACCCGTCCATCATCCATTCAGCGCCGCGTTTTTAAGGACGGTCGCATAACGTGGACATCACCCTTTATTCGGATCAGGCAAATGAATGTCCGCTATCACAATACACGTTCACTTGAGGGGGAAATATGAATGCTAGACAGAAGGAGGCGACTGTGGGCGTCCTCTCGGGAAGCAGCGGCGATAGGTGGACATTGAGAGGATTCACAGCATCCCTAGAGGAGTCGCCTGCGTGATGCTATGAGTCGTATTCTTAGACATAATTGACTAGCCTTTCGTAGGAGTTTGCGGCATTTTCAGGGGTAGTCTTATGGCCCTGGTGGTAGTTTAACCCTTCTTCTGTACCATGAACCTGCAAAACACTTATTAGAACCCGACTGACCTCCTTTTCAGCCCTTGGGAATATAGTTAATGTGAGGACTGGAAGCGTCAGACAGTACCAGCCTATGATGTGTAGAGCGGTGGGAAATACATTAGTTAGTGCTTCGCCCAGCCTTGAGCGCCTATGTAAACCTTTTCTCACGTATAAAGGATCACGCTAATCGAGTCTCGTCCTTGGCCTCGACACACAACTAAACGCAGATGGAAAACGTCGAGGCAGGAGGGACCGACTTTACCGTCCGTGAGGCGCGGGATGAGTTAGATGAGATAAAATGAGATGTTGATAAGATAGAGAGGATAATCGCGACGACTGCAGGGAAGAAGGCGCCGCCCTCTCCTCGCCGCGTGGTTCCGTCCGTTTCAGAATGTTTGAGAAGGTTCGTAGACGGTTCACGGAGACGGAGGAGGAAGATTTAGACCGTCGGAGTGACACAGAACCTTCCGTAGATGATTATAAGGCTACAGAGGGGCTATACATGTCTTTACTAGGCCGATGGGGGCATGGAAGACCTCAGAAATGTTTAGGTTTTGCTCTGGGTTTCGTCCGGCAGTTGGCGGCGGCGGCAGCGAGGAGCGGCGGCCGGGAAGCACTTGATTCCGGTTGACGGGCCGAGGTGACATATTCCCCCTGACCGGCGCTTTGTCCTCCCTGCGCCGGCATCCCTCTGCCTCGTCCTTCTCTCCTCTCCTCTTCTCCCTTTTTCCTCTCGCCCTATCTCTCTCCCTCCCTCTTCCGCTCACCTATCTCATCTCGCCTCTCCTTCTCCACGTGTTATGCTTAATCACATTCTTTTGAGTTTAATTATATGAGGAGCAGAAGTCGAGGGCCGCGATGGGAGTAGTGATGAGTTAGTTGAGCAGGGCGAGGGATGCTGGCGGGCGGGGAGAGGCGAGATAAGGTGGAGTGAAAGGGAACGGCTCCGCGAACACTGTTGAAATGGGCCGCGTGAGGGAGGGAGGGAGAGGGGAGGGGTAAGGGAGGGAGGAGGAGGAGGCGATGGTGGCTTCTGCAGCGTATGTGAGTGTGTGAGAGGGAGAGAGGGTGAGAATACATAGATAGATAAACAGAAAGATAGATAGAGATAGATATAGATTGATTGGGCAGACAGACAGACAGACAGATACTCACCCTCATGGACACATACAGAGATACACACAAACTGACAAAAAACATGCAGAGAGAGAGAGAGAGAGAGAGAGAGAGAGAGAGAGAGAGAGAGAGAGAGAAGAATATGGAAGCGTTATCAAACCAAAGAAACACACGATCTAGGCTTCCAAAATTAGACAAACACAAATACCCGAAATAAACATCAAAAGAAATAAAAAGTATTACAAACATCAGAGCAGCTAACGCAAAATAATTAAGGATTGAAATAAAAGGAGAAAGAGGATAGAGAAGAGAAGAAGGAATGCTAGGAGGAGGAAGAAGAGGAGGAGGAGGAGGAGGGAAAATAGAGATAAAACGAGCATGTTGTCTATGTTGGTTTCTCCTTTCCCATGCGCTCATTACGCCACGAAGCAAGGTCACTAAATGTCTGAAAACTCATTATTTTTGTCTTTGTGGGAATAACGATTAGCAGGCTTTTTTTAACACCTTTTTTTTTGTTGCCCTTGAGCTGTTTCTTTAGCTGTATAAAAAACTATGACTCAATAACCAAATGCAATAATAAAACAACAACGACTAAACATATTAACAAAAACACACCTCGCCAGCGCTCCTCTAAAACGTTGCACTTCACCAATACCTAACCTGCATCGTCCTGGGTTTTACTCAACAACCAAATGCAATAATAAAACAACAACGACTAAACATATTAACAAAAACACACCTCGCCAGTGCTCCTCTAAACCGTTGTACTTCACCAATACCTAACCTGCATCGTCCTGGGTTTTTTCTTTTTTTTCGTCCCTGACTTCTGAGCGACAGCTGATTTTTATAGCCCAGCCTCGGGGCGAACAGCAACAGATTCTAATGTACAACAAATTCCCTAATGACTGAGCTAATTTCTCTTGTGTTAACTGCGCGGCGACAAGAGGCAAAAACTCGTGTCCGCCGATAGGAGATGCACCGCCGCCGCCGCCTCCTCCTCCGTCGCCTGGTCTTCGCCTCGCTGCTGTCCCTGCCTTGTTAACTCCTTGGGCCCCGTCACCCGCCTAGGACACGGAGAATCAGTGCGCCTTTTTTTATTTATTTATATGGGGAAGGGAAGATTATTACACTGACTTACGCAATTATACAACAAAAGGCATATGGTGCATTTTTTTAATACTACAACTGCTGGTATTGTTGCTATTACTACCAATGCTATTGCTACTACTACTACTACTACTACTACTACTACTACCAATAATAATGATGTGAAGAAGAAAAAGAAGAAGAAGAATGAGAAGAAAAAAAGAAGATTAAGACAAAGAACAACAAGAACAAGACCAAAAACAAAAGAACAAGAAAAAAAAAGATGAACAAGAAAAAGAATAAGAAAAACAATAATGATGTAATAAAAATAATGACAACAACACCAACACGACTATTTACCAACAATTACTACCCCCCACCCCACCCTCCCACACACACACACCATCACCATCCCCAGCTGACCCGCGGCCGGCCTCGTGTGGTACAATCAGCCGCTAATCCATTACCTCTTGTGCAGCTTTTCGGCGGGACGGAGCAGACCAAACCTGACCCCCACCCTTTCCTTCCTCTCCCCCTCCTGGCTTCTCTCTTTACCCCCCCTCCCCCGCCCCCCCGTCCCCCCGCCCCCTTGTTCCTCTCTTCTTTCCCTTCACCTCCCATCCCCTCTTCCCCCACCTTTTCCTTCCTCTCCCCCTCCTGGCTTCTCTCTTTAGCCCCCCATCCCTCCCCGCCCCCTTGTTCCTCTCTTCTTTCCCTTCACCTCCCATCCCCTCTTCCCCCACCTTTTCCTTCCTCTCCCCCTCCTGGCTTCTCTCTTTAGCCCCCCATCCCTCCCCGCCCCCTTGTTCCTCTCTTCTTTCCCTTCACCTTCCTTCTCCCCCCTTCCCCATCCTTCCCTACTCTTCCTTTCTACCGCCGCTATTCTTCCTTTCCGTAAACCTCTACTTTTATCTAGTTACAACTACCTCACCCCTCTTCCTTTTCGCCTCTCCCATTCACCTATCCTTCCCTTCTACTCTCCCTTTCTACCCTCACTATTCCTTTCCGTAAACCTCTACTTTTATCTGTCTACAGCTACCTCTCCCCTTTCCCCTTTTCCCTCTCCCCTCTCCTCCTCCCGTCGTCCTCGGTGCGTGCGTGAACAAGAAAAATAAATGTGTAATCTGGCAGCTCGGCGCCCTGTTGTGCGGAAGTGGCCGACGATTCGTCACGCGTATCTGATCTTTGCCTGGAAATTATGGAACATGCACACGGCCAAGATTTATGGCCGTCCCCAGACCCTCCGACGGACGCTGCCAACTGTTTCACTCACGGACCGCGGCGCCAGTACCTACAGTCCACGCTACAGTCCGGCAAAACCAGTCCAGAGCGTGCGGCCAGATATTCCGTTAGACGCTTGTAACTGTTTGACTCACGGACCGCAGCGCAAGTATCTACAGTCCACGCTAAAGTCCTCTCAAACCAGCCCAGAGTATGCCTGAAGACCCTCAAACGGGCGCTGTCAACTGTTTTAATCGCCAGTACAGTCCACGAGTCCCCAGGTGAACGGACGTGTCATCGGACGCTCACATCTGTTTCATTCACGGCACGAAATGAGGCAACGTCTGACATGACCGGAAATATACGCTTTCTTTGCAATACACCGCCTGTTAATTTGTATGGGTATGTTTTGTTGTTTGTTCTGACTCGTATACAATAAAAAAAGGTGTTTAGAGTAAGATCTCTCATGTAACGAATAGGCAAAGCACTTAAACACCCCAAGCTGTATCCTTCTTTCCGTCCTAAACTTATTAGATGCGAATACATAAAAATATATACCTGATTGAGGGACCCCGGTGACATCAAAACCTCACTCCTGACACCAACTTACCACTGACAATAGAAACTCAATCCTGACGATGCAGATTAAGTAAAAATATGGAAAATAACTCTGCTTTGAGGACATTGAAAAAAGACTTAATGTTGACAGATCTATATATTGTGTGTGATATAGACGTGAGAGAGAGAGAGAGAGAGAGAGAGAGAGAGAGAGAGAGAGAGAGAAAAAAAAAGTGAGAGAGATGGAAAGGGAGAGGGAGACACACACACACACGCACACACACACACACACACACACACACACACACACACACACACACACACACACACACACACACACACACACACACACACACACCCACACCCACACACACTCACAGACACGGAGCCCAGGAACATAAATTTATAAGCCAATGTAATAGCTGCACACACACATCTAGCGGGCCTGCCAGAGCCTGTCAGCGCCCGAACAAGGCCTCCCCGCCCCTCGCCGCGCCGCGCCTCCCCGTGATTACAGTGTCAGAATAACAATTAACTCTATATCACCATCCGACCTGGAGTTTACCCCCGATGCGCCGCCCACCATAAAAATAATTGAGTTGCTCCTCCTCCTCCTCCTCCTCCTCCGCCTCCTCCGGCTCCGTTTCTCTCTTCTCTTCCCTTTCCACATGTCAAACGTCCCACCCTCCTGTGTCTTTGTCGGTCTCGGTCTCTTTCTTTCGTTCTCTCTGTCGGTCTCGTCTCTGTTGGTTTTCTCTCTCTCTCTCGCTCTCGCTCTCGCTCTCTCTGTCTCTGTCTCTCGCTCTCTCTCTCTCTCTCTCTCTCTCTCTCTCTCTCTCTCTCTCTCTCTCTCTCTCTCTCTCCACACTCTCTCTCTCCCCATCTCTCTCTAATTAAGTTAATAACATTTTCAAACCATTCCATTTAAACTTTATAAACTTTAAAGTCGTGTTTGGGGTGAGGATGAATCACGGAAATGAACGGGGAGAGGGACGGAAAGGGGAGAGAGAGAAGAGGGAGAGAGAGAGGGGAAGGGAGGGCGAGGAGCAGGGTGTATGGGGGCCGACGGTACGGAAGGAAAAAGGGAAGGAAAGGGGAGAGAGAGGAAAGGTGGGGGAGAGGAGGGGGAGGGAGGGTTGTAAGGGAGCCGAGGGTGAGGGAGGAAAAGGGTGAATCAAGTAAGAAGGGTTGGAAGGGAGGAACGAGAGGGAGTGTAATAAAAATAATGTCTAAGGGAGAACGATGACTGAGAGAAAGAGAAAGGAAGGGAAGGGGAGGGGAGGGAAGTATAAGAAAGGGATGGGAAGGGAAGGGAATGGAAGGGAAGGGAAAGGAAGGGAAGGGAAGGGAAAGTAAGGGAAGGGAAGGGAAGGGGAAGGAAGGGAAGGGAAGGGAAGGGAAGAGAATGAAAGAGAAGGAAAGGGTAAGGAAGGGAAGGGAGGAGAAGGGAAGGAAAAGGAAGGGAAGGGAAGGGAAGGGAAGGGAGAGATAGATAAAAGAATTAAATGTAGGCAAGGGAAATTAGAAGAAAATATAAATAAGAGAAGGAAAAGAAAGGGAAAGGGAGATATATATAAGGGGAAAAGAGTGAAAGGGAAGGAAGAACGAGATGAAAACACGAGATCCGTAAGAAGGGAAAAGAAAAAAATAGAAAGCAGTGCAAATTAAAGGAAAGAGAAGGGAAGAGCTTAACGGAGAAAGAGAAGGAGGACGAGGAGCGAGAAAGAGGGAAAGGAACAAAGAAAGGAAGGAAGGAGAAGAAGGAAAAAGAAAGCACAAAAACAGTAAGAAGAAGAAAAAGAACGAAAGGAAAGAAGGAAAACGGCAAAGAAAAGAGGGAAAGAAAGGAAAGAAGAGGAATAAGACAAAAAATCACACACATTACATTATAGAAAGCAACAACAACAACAACAACAACAATCAACCAAATTCACTAACACCCAACCCAACCCACGTCCACCACTAACCCCCCAAAAAAACACACACACGACTTCGCCACAGGATGTCTATCTCTCGCCCTTAACTTTAACATCACTGGGGAGTAATTTCCCTCAAACGGCCCCTGGCTCCACCTTGCTCTCTCGTCCTAATTGGCGTTCAGTGTTTGCGTAATGGGAGACCTGATAAGTGCTTTGGCCTTCTTTCAGCATTTTTTTTCCCTCTGTTCCTTTTTATTTCTCCGAAGTTGCTCAAGGTTTGGTTCCCGGGCCGGCTTGGGGTGGTGGGGTGGTGGGGTGGAAGGGATGGTGGAGGGTGGTGGAGTGGATGAGAGAGGGCCGGTGGTGGAAGGGTTCGTGAAGGGATGCGGGAAGGGAAAAGTTAATTCCTTCCTCCTCTTCCTCTTCTTCCTCTTCCTCTTCTCTTACTGTGCGTGTGTGGAAGGGAAGATCTAATTCCTTCCTCCTCTTCCTCTTCTTCCTCTTTCTCTCCTCTTCCTCTTCGTGTGTGGAAGGGAAGAGCTAATTCCTTCCTCCTCTTCCTCCTCTTCCTCTTCCTCTTCTCTTCCGGTACGTGTGAGGAAGGGATGAGCTAATACCATCCTCCTCTTCCTCCTCTTCCTCTTCCTCTTCCTCTTCTGGTACGTGTGTGGAAGGGAAGAACTAATTCCTTCCTCCTCTCCCTCCTCTTCCTCCTCTTCCTCTTCCTCCTCCTCCTCTTCCATATCCCTACCAAGACCTCTTCTCTTCCCTTCGCCTCCCACAATCACCATTCAATCTCTTCCCCCTTTCCCCTTTCTCTATACCTCTTTCACCCACGACCCGTCCCCCTCCTCCCCCTCCTTCTCCTCCCCCCTCCCCCGTGGGTCGAGAGGCATAACGAGGGCTAACCGACCACAACAAGCCCGGGGTGAGGAGGGCGCGGCGACACGTGTTTATGATTTGCTTCTCAGTTCAAGAGTAATCTAGCGAAAAAATAATAAACTCTGCGGCCGCCGGGAGAGGAAGGGTTCAGGACGAGGAGGTGGTGGTGGTGGTGGGTGGTGGGTCGGGTGAGTGTTCCAAGTTGTTGTTCCCAGAGTCTTGTGCTGACGTGTAGTGGTGGTGGTTGTGGTGGTGGTGGTGGTGGAACACAGTGGCGGTGGTAGCATTGATAATATTGGTAGTATACTGTATAGAACTGCAAGTCTTATAGTGGTGGCCATATTATATAACGTTCTTAAGAGATATACATATATACATGAAAGGAAAAGTAAATAGATTGATAGACTGATAGAAAGACATATAAAGAGAGATAGAGATAGATAAGTAGAAGCAGATAGACACTTAGATAAAAGATACATAGCTATAGACAGACAGGAGGAAGGAGAGAGTGGAATAGACAGGAATACTAACGCATATCAGTAACTACATGTATATAATAGACAAAAAGAAAGATAATTAGATATATAGATACGATACGCTTTTCCTCCCACCCACAAACACAAAAAAAATGTTAATAAGAAAAAAAGGAAAAAGAACAAATTAATAACTAAAATAAATAAGTATATAAATTTGGTTCCTTATCATTATCAGTATTGTCATCTTAATTAACATCAATATCATCACTATTACTTCTTTGTCATTAAGATCATCAATTTTACTTCTTTTCTCGTTTTTTTTCGTTTTTCTTCCTTTGCATATTTTTCTCTCTTCTTTTTCTTCTTTTACATTTTTTTTCTTCTTTTTCTTCTCTTATTCACTGATGCATTGCTGTGTCTGTAGCTATAAGTGATGCTGCGTCCTCTCCTATTACTCAATCCTTTGCCTTCCTCTGTTTTTTTTCACTTTCTTTCTCATGCCAATAAAATGTCTCAAACCTTCATTCTTAAACATATCAGCGCCTCTGCTCGCCTGTTTGAGAAGCATATACAAATGATGCCCCCTGTCCATACCTTTTATCTCAATCCTTTTCTTTCCTCTGGTTTTTTTTCACTCTTTCTCATTCCATATAAAGTGTCTCAAACCTTCATTCTTAAACATATCAGCGCCTCTGCTCGCCTGTTTGAGAAGCATATACAAATGATGCCCCCTGTCCATTCCTTTTATCTCAATCCTTTTCTTTCCTCTGCTTTTTTCCACTTTCTTTCTCATACCAATAAAGTGTCTCAAACCTTCATTCTTAAACATATCAGCGCCTCTGCTCGCCTGTCTGATAAGCCTCTCGTATAAGCTCCTGGGATTTTCATGAACTGTTTTGTAATACCAGTGATAGTTCTATACGACTTCTGCACACCTTGAGCGAGAAAATCACCCATGAGAACCAGGTTAGCCTCCTCTGTGGCCTTGGAAAACACTCATGATGGGGGCCCGAGACGTTTAAATAAGATTGTGGACCCGTCAGTGCTTTCCTTCCGTCAGTACAGCAAGGTGGGTCTCCCTGCATGCCTCCCCCTCACTACCGCCACCCACCTACCACCAGCAGCCTCCATCACTCCCTCCCTCACTCCTCTGCCTTGTTGCCTCGCCCGCTCCGTTCATTGCCTTCCTTCCTTCCCTTCCTCAGCTTGTCTGGTATTCCATCAAAGGCTTTTCTCTACGTTTTCTGTCATGTTTTCTTCTTTAATAGTTTCCTACGTCTTGTTTCCCGTTTTCTTTCATTTGTTTTCCCATTTCTGTTCTTTCATCTCTCCCTCGCATTTGTTTTCCCCGTTTTTTCTCGCCTCTCAAGTTCACGTTCAATTGTTTAAGGCTTCCTGCAGTGTTACATTTCTTCATCCGTCTTTTTACTTTTTTTTCACTTGTTTTCCTTCTATTTTCTTGCCTCTTTCTCTGTTTCATTTTTCTCGTCTCCCAAATTCATTTTCTTGAGTTTGTCTTCACCCGTTGTCCTCATTCCTGTAATCGTCATTGTTTTTCTGCTATTCCACCATTTATTTTCCTTTTATTCCTATGTTCTTGCTGCTCTCGATGTGTGTGTGTGTGTGTGTGTGTGTGTGTGTGTGTGTGTGTGTGTGTGTGTGTGTGTGTGTGTTTATATCGAGGACAATACTGTAATAAAAACAAGAATAAGAACAAGCTTCCCACAATACCCATCTTCTATAGTACACAAGAGAGAGAGAGAATGAACAAGATACCCCTAAAAAAGAAACATATTCCCTCTATATTATTATTATTATCATCATCTCGAGGGTTATCTGATCCCCGTCTTGCCCTCTCGTCGCCCTTGTCTCCGTCCATTCGCCTCGCCCTCCACTTCCCACGCCACTCCTTGCCTTATCGCCACAATTACTCCCACAACGACAATGCCTTCTATACCACTCGGCTTCCCTCCAGCTTGACTCTTCCTCCTCTCCTCCTTCACCCACTCCTTCAGCCTCGCCGTCAGCCTCCCACCTATCATCTCAGACCTTACCTATTCCCCTTTCCTTAACCGAACAATAGATGAGTTTCTATAATAGTCTACCTCTTTCCAGCTTGACCAGCCACCTCGTCTGTCCTTGTATACTCTCTGGTCTCGTTCCTCCTCCTCCTCCTCCTCCTCCTTCTCCTTTCTTAGTAAACAAGAGATGACTTTCTATACCACTCTAAGTCATTCCAGCGTGATTCTTCTATCTATCTTCTAAGACTTTACATTTCAAGCTAGTAGGAAATCAGTATTTTTCTATGCTCTTTTACTCTTCTTCAGCTTGTTTTTCCTTCGTTTTCTTCTTCACTACGTCGCCAGCCACGCACTCTGTCCTTCTATCGTCTATTGGCTTCCACCTCCTCCCACATTCACGGCTACGGACTGACAGAAAGTTCTACTGCACTTGACTTCCCTCCAGGCGACTCTTCTTCCCCTCCTTCACCTACGCCGCCAGCCACGCCCTCTGTCCTTCTATCCATTCTTGGCTTCCACCTCCTCCCACATTCACGGCTACGGACTGACAGAATGTTCTACTGCACTTGACTTCCCTCCAGCAGGCGACTCTTCTTCCCCTCCTTCACCTACGCCGCCAGTCGCCCCTATGTGCTCCTATAAACTACTAGGATGGCCCTCTTAGGCACTTCCCTGACCCTCCTCCTCCTCCTCCTCCTCTTCGCGGCACCAGGAAATAACTCTGCTTCAGGCGACTCTTCTTCCCCTCCTTCACCTACGCCGCCAGTCGCCCCTATGTGCCTCTATAAGCAGCTGGGATGGCCCTCTTAGGCACTTCCCCGACCCTCCTTCACCCCCTCCTCCTCCTCCCCACGCCGGCAGGACGGGTGGACGTGTGGGGCTTCTTCTGATAGTCATTTCGATAGCGTTCTCCAAGTGGACAATTGTATCAGGGGCAGCGATCGCCGCCCACACAGGAGACTACTAAAATGATAACACAATTACTTCAATGGGTGTCGGGGCGGAGGGAGGGACGCAGCGGCGGGGCCAAGACGCGACCCTCAGGAGTCCTCGTAAGGTTTCTCTGATTATGGCGACAGTGAGGGAGAGAGGGAGAGAGGGAAAAAGGGAGAGAGAGAGAGAAGGCAGCGACAGGGAGAGCAGAGAGAGATGGTGAGGAGTGTTATAACGGAGAGGGAGAATAGAGAAAAGGAGACAAAACGAGGGAGGAGAAAGAGTGGAGAGTATGAAAGACGGAAAACGGGAGGAAGAAATATAAAGGGAAAGTTGAAAGAAGAATGAAAGAACTGAGTGAATAAACAAAAGGAAAACAGGAGATAACGGAAAGAGGAAAACATGGAGACAGAAGAGAAAGGAGAAGAAAAGCGAAGAGATGAGGATAGGAAGAGAGGAGGCAAGGAGAAAAAGGGAGATTAGAGCAGAACTAGAGAAGAGGAGAGGAAACAGAGAGAAGGCGAGGGGCGGAATGGAGAGGAGAAATAAGGAAGAAGGAGGAATAAGGGAAAAGTGATGAAATAATGAGGAATAAGGAGGAAAAAGAAGGAATAAGGAAGTGATGAAATAATGAGAAATAAGGAGGAAAAAAAAGGAATAAGGAAGTGATGAAATAATGGAGGAAAAGGAGGAATAAGGAGGAAAAAGGAGGAATAAGGAGGAAAAAGGAGGAATAAGGAAGTGATGATATAAAGGAGGAAAAGGAGGAATAAGGAGGAAAAAGGAGGATTAAGGAAAAAATGATGAAATAATGAAAACCAGCAGAGAAGAGAAAAGTACATAGGAGAGAGCAGCAGAGATCAAAACGAGGAAATGAAAAAGAAAAGCAGAAAATGAGATAAAGAAATGAGAAGAAAAATTGAATGAAACAGGAGAGGAGAAAATGAAGAGGAGAAAGTAAGAAGAGATGATACAGGAATACTAATGAGAGAGGGAGAACGAGAGGGAAAGAGGACGTTAGGGATAAAAAGGAAGATAATACAAAAACAGGATGAAGGGAAGGAAGTAAGGAGGAGACGGATGTATCTCGATGTCCTCTGACGCAGCAAGTAATCCTTCGAAATTCTCACATATACATAAAGGCTTACTATATGTGGTCAAGCTGTCATGTATATTGTGTTCTCTATATACAAAACTATTGAGATAGAGAGGTTGAGGCATATGGGACGTACAGGAATAGAGATAACAGCTTCAGTGACCCAGAATGCATGACTGAAGGTCGCACATAACAGAAGTAGTCCAAAACGAACACCATTTCAAGATTAATGACCAACCAATGAGGATCACTTTTATCTTAAGGCGCCAGCACCGAGGCAGACAGGGAGGCCGAGGCACAGTGGCCAGGTTCTGTATGCCGCGCCGCCCGCCAGCAGCCGCGGCGTGTGTTTGTCAGTCACTCGGGGCCGTGCAGCGCCGCCACCCTCGCCGCACAATTGCAGCAGGAAATCACCTCCCATATCTCGTCAGTAAGACCAACAGTAGCCTGATACAACCCTCATAAATCGACCAAAAGGGAAGGTGTTGTTTGTCATTGTCTTGGGGCTATCAGAGAACATCCAGCCCTCGTCTCCCTCAGACAACACAACAAAAGGGGTTCCAACCCCTCACTGGCCGCGAGGGGTCCTTATCTCGCCCCTCAGATCCCGTCCGGCCCTCCTTCCCCTTGTACATATTCCGATTGAAGAATGGGAAGATGCTGATAAGTGTCCATTCGTCATCACACGGCGTGCATCCCGCGCCGCCCGCCCCGAGGATATCGCCCCTGTGGCGCCGCGGCACAAGTGCCGACTCGCCCTGCGGAGGCGCCGCGGGAAAGGCCCGGCGCGCGGCCTGGAGGAGAGGGCAGTTATCTAACACAGGGAAAATTGGAATTATTTGACAAACAAAAGAAAATGATAGAACATTAAGAGGGTTGGATCATATAAATGGTCGTTTCATAGGATCCTGCAAGGGAAGAAGCCCCGCCGATCTAGGATACTCGTGGAGGTCTGTTCCGGTGGCCCTCTAGGCCTAAAAAGGCACGGCAGCCGATCATTCCGAAGGCGTCGCCGGCGAGGTGAGCCGCGCCGATAAAACAGACGAGCAGGAGCCGCCACACAGGAAGCCGTCCACTTATCTGTGCCTGAACCTCACCAGGAACACCAAGCACCGGCAGCCGTGTGTGTGTGTGTGTGTGTGTGTGAGAGAGAGAGAGAGAGAGAGAGAGAGAGAGAGAGAGAGAGAGAGAGAGAGAGAGTGTGTGTGTGTGTGTGTGTGTACGCTCGCTCTGTATTGAATTTCCCATCACTATCTAGAACAAGGGCACTTACAACTAACAAGGTCTTACATATAATATACACTACACAATCACAACCAACATTCAAGTCCACACACACGCACAACAACTAGTCCACAAGCTCGCGCGCATCAGCCAAGCAGCATCTCGCCCATCTATACTCTACAGGTCAACCCTTCTATGCATGCGCTTCCTCTTGTATCAGTGCCGCCCATCTGGCTTTGTCACAGCGCTGGCCCCGTCTCGGCGGCCCTCTGTTTAAAGGTGAAGAGGGACCAGAGGAGAGCCGGGATGCCTCCTCCGCTACTCTGGGGTGGAGGAGAAAGGAGAAAGACAAGGGAAGGTGAGGAATAGAGGAGGTGAAGGGGACCACGGTGAAAGGGAGGGAAGGGCGTGACTGGGCTGAAAGAGGGGAGAGGCGAGCTGGAGAGACAGAGATAAAGAGGGAGACAGAGGAACGAGGTTGAATCAAGTGTCTCCGAAATGTCGTGAGAGAGAAGGTGGAGTGACTCTCAGCCTCGCTCAGACACGCTGGAAATTGTGAGCTATTTTTTCTTATGCTCCTTCACGATGCTTCAGTGAAAGGCGTCGTCTCGAGGGGCTAAAATGATCACCTCCAATGAGATAAACTGTCCTGTGGAACGTTAAAATGAGCCAAAGTATATTTTAATGCAGTTTTCAATGTATGTCACGACTAATCACTTATAGGCGTTAATAATAAGGAGAGACTGACTTATAGAAACTGTTTTTCATCTCGTTACAAAACCCCAAAAAGTTCCAAAGTATTATTCAGCGAACTTCGATGATGCGTTAGTAAGAGGCGTCGTACTGGGATGCACCTGGGACACTAGAAACTGCTTTGTGGGACGTTAAGTAGTCATAGTAGATTGTTAAGGGGAAAGAGAAATTAGAAGCAAGGATGTCGATAGCCAGACGGAATGAAGAAGAACAACGGAGGACAGGAAGCGGTAAAGATGGCCACATGGAACTCTGGAAACTGTCTTGCGTTGCTTTAAGGAGTCACAGTAGATTGTTAAGGGGAAGAAGGGATGTTAGAAGCAGGAATGTTGATAGCAATAAAGGGAAGAAGAACAATGGGAGTCAGGGAAAGATCACTTGGAATTCTAAAAGCTGTGTTGAGGCGAGTTATGGAATATAGAAGATTGTTGAGGGTAAAGAGAAGCTAGAAACATGGATGTCGATAGGCAGATGGAAGGAATGAGAACAAGGGAAGGCAGGCAGACAGGCAGGCGTGAAGGCGCGGTAGAGGGGGACGAGGGAGACAGATACACGACGAAGATAGTGGAGCAGCGTCACCAGGCAGGCAGGCAGGCAGGAGGCGGGGTGCGAACAAGGGACATCAGACGGCCAGGAAGACAACCCAACGAGACAAACCAAACACACACACACACACACACACACACACACACACACACACACGCATCTACCATCGTCTCTCGAATCTTGTAATAGCCTTTAATATCCTTGCTAATGAGGTACTTATTGGTGGACGGGCTGCTGATGGAGAGAGTAATTACAGGGGGCAGCCGAACCTACACCCCCCCACTTCGTCCCCTTCTTCTTCCCCACCCCCTACCCCCCGAAGACTGCCACGTGAACGACCTCTACCACCACCATCGCCACCGCAGCCAGAGCGAATGGAAGCGTAATAAGGACGAGGTTTTTCTTTATTTTACGGTGCAGAAGATGGACCAAGAGCGAAGCAGTGATATTTAAGGGTCATGTTGCAAGCTCTCATTTCCTCGGCTATTCCTTTGACATCAAGTCCTACGGTATCAGCCCGCTAGAGACGAACCTTGCACATTTCCTCTTCCAATAGATATCTGGGAATGATGCAACAAACATTACACGTTTGCGTCCCATTTCCTCGCTTCTTCTATCACCTATCTGTTCTTCCCCGTCCAAAGGAGCCGAATCAGAGCAAACAGTAAGCCCTTCTCACTTTTATTCCCACAGACCACATTGCCTTTAGCAGAGTCGAGGCACTGAACACCTTCCTCTCCCTCCTCCTGACCTGGTTCCTCGCTTCTTTATCTTCCTTCCGTTCTTTTCCGCTGCATCATTACAAATTGGTTAACCCCACCTCACTTTCCTTCCTAGAGAACCATAACCTAACCTAACCTAACCTAACCTAACCAAACTTGACCAGAACCTAGCCTAACCATAACCTAACCTAACCTGACCAGAACCTAGCCTAATCTAACCTGACCATAACCTAACCAAACCTAACCTCCTAACCTTACCTAACCTTACCTAACCTAACCTAACCTAACTTGACCAGAACCTATCCTAACCTAACCTAACCTAACCTAGCCTAACCTAACCTAACCATAACCTAAGCTAACCTAACCTAACCTCCTAACCTGACCTAACATAACCTAACCTAACCTAACCTAACCATAACCTAACCATAACCTAAGCTAACCTAACCTGACCTAACCTAACCTAACCTATAGTTGAGTCAAGGCATCCAACACCTCTTTCCTCCTCCCGCCCCTTAGCTCACCTCGGCGCCCCATTCCGTCACCTGCATCGAGAGTTTGTTTCATCATCATTCATCTTGCCCGTTTTTCTGGCGCCCGTAATGACCTCAGCGGTTGATTGGGAGAGCTGGGTGGGTGGCTGGGGGCGGGTTGGGTGGGTGGGAGTGAGGAGGAGGAGGTCCCAATCATCATTCTGAGTGTTGGTAATTATCATTATTCCAATTTATCCTCAACGGTGGTTTCGAAATATGACTCTGGAGAGGGAGGCGTCGCAGGGGAGGTGGAGGTAGAGAGGGAGGAAGAGGAGAGAGATAGGCAGAGGGAGGGGTGATAGGACGAAGGTAGGGGAGGGAGACAGAGGAAGAGAGAGAGGGAGAGATAGGCAGAGGGGGGGGTGATAGGGCAAAGGTAGGGAAGGGAGACAGAGGAAGAGAGAGAGGGAGGGCGAAGGTAGGGAAGAGGAGGGAGGCAGAGGAAGAGAGGGAGAGATAGGTAGTCAGAGAGAGGGCGATGATAGGTCGAGGGAAGGGAGGGGAGGGAAGGGAAGGGAGGGGAGGGAGAGATAAGAAGAGGGAGTATGATCGGGCGAAGGTAGGGAAGGGAAGGGAGGCAGAGGAAGAGAGGGAGGGATAAGTAGGCGGAGGGAGGGGGATGATAGGTCGAGGGAAGGGAGGGGAGGGAGAGATAGCCAGAGGGAGGGAGGTGATAGGGCAAAGGTAGGGAAGGGAAGGGAGGCAGAGGAAGAGAGGGAGAGCGATGATAGGTCGAGGGTAGGGAGGGTAGGGGAGGGAAGGGAGGAAGGGCAGACACAGTAACGCCTCTTCCTGCCTCGTCGCCAGTATGAAAAACAACGTAATCTTATCGTAGAGGATTTCCGTGACGATGAGATTAGTCTGTATTTGTGAAAAGCCATAAATAACAGCCTCTGAACAGTGCTGGCGGATGATAATAGAGAGATAGCTAGACATTAGATAACTATAGAAAACAATGATATCAGTGGTGGTGGTGGTGATAGCTATGGTGAGGATGGTGATAGAAGTGAAGCTGGTGGTGATGGTGGTGATGGTGGTGATGGTGGTGGTGGAAGCAACACTGACGAACTTATGATAATGTAGATAGTGACAAAACAGAGTACGATGAAGGTAGTGGAGGAAGAAGGAAAGAAGGAAAGGTAGAGGAGAAAAGAAGAGAGTTAGTATTTTAAGACACCATCGCTTCTCACATCAACTATTTCTTGAGGTCAAAGAGGGGATCAATCTGCTTTTCATGAGTGTTTTTTTAAGGTTCATGGCACAGAAGAAGGCTCAAACTACCACCAGGGTCATAAAACTACCCCTGGAAAGTCCTACAGCTCCTACGAAAGCCATGTCAAATATGTGAACTTGGGCGACGAAATGTTTTAAAATACGACCCTTATATCCATCAACCAAGGGAGGGGGAGGGGAAGAGTAGAGGAAGAGAACAAGGAAGAGAAGAGAGTAGAGGGGGGAGCTGTACCCATCGAAAAGAGAGGAGAAAGAGAATATTTGATTAAGAAGAGGAGGAAGAAAAAGGAATAGAGGGGAGAAGAGGAGAAGTAGAGGAAGAGGAGGAGAAGGAGGAGGAGGAGGAAGAGAAAAAAGTAAATAGGAGAGAAGGAATAATGGATAAGGAGAAGGAAAATGAGTGTAGAAAAAAGAGCTACATTCATCAAGGGGGGAAGGGAAGAAGCAGAGGAAGAAGTGGATGAAGAGCAAAGAATAGAGGGGAGAGAAGTGGAAGAAGGGGAGGAGAAGAGGAAGAAGTGGATGAAGAGAAAAGAATAGAGGGGATAGAAGTGGAAGAAGGGGAGGAGCAGAGGAAGAAGCGGATGAGGAGAAAAAAGTAGAGAGTAGAGAGGGGAGAGAAGAGGAAGGAACAGGCAGTGGTGAATGAGAGGGGAGGCGGGGAAGCTGCGGGGCACTCACTATCACTCAGCCTCATTCATCCCCATCACTCAGCCGGCCCCGTAATCCACGCAATGAATGGACCAGCGGGTACATACATATTGGTGGACGCATGAAAGGCATTGCCGCTAAACGATTGCCGATCAACGTTATTATACAGGTTTGTGTGATGCTATCGGGGGGACACACACATATACACGCACACATGTATAGAGTAATTAATGGATATGTGAATTTATTATGTAATCAAACACACACACACACACACGTACACACGCAAATACGTACACATACATACATACATACACACATACACGGTAGCCTCACAGAATCAGTAATGGACATATTTAAACAATTTCAAACACACAAACATCTCTCTCTCTCTCTCTCTCTCTCTCTCTCTCTCTCTCTCTCTCTCTCTCTCTCTCTCTCTCTCTCTCTCTCTCTCTCTCTCTCTCTCTCTCTCTCTCTCTCTCTCTCTCTCTCTCTCTCTCTCTCTCTCTCTCTCACACACACACACACACACACACACACACACACACACACTCAGTATTAATAATAAACAATGATAAACACCGCCGCCGCCGCCACGCGCAATTAAAGCATAAATAACACGTGTCTCAGAAGTCTACCTTAAAATTACTTAGCCCAACAGCCTCTCCCGGGCCCGATAAGTCAGCCACACGCCATTACTCAGCGCTGAAATATTACACTCCGCTAGATAGCAGAGCGCCGTCTTTTTGCACAAGTTTCACCTCTCGTGCCGCGCCGAACCAAAGCGTCTCCGAACAGTACATGCGAGGCGACAAAGACTCTTAACTCCATAATAGTAAACATCTTCGAAGGCTTGTTCCATCGGTTTCGGCAGGCTCTCGCAGAAGATGTCGGGGTTTCCAATGGTGGTGTCATGACCCTGGCGGTAGTTTTGCAAGGCTTCCGCGCCGTGAACGGGACAAACACTCATGATAAAAAAACGTAGCTCCTCCCTGGCCTTGAAAAACGTTCGTAAACAGAGCCCCAAACGTTTGACATTTAATACAAGTGTCAGGCCTGTATTCTTCGACGTTTTTGCCCCTCAAAACAATTACTTCCAAAGGACCAGAAAGTAGATTAGTCGGTTCTCGTGAGTGCTTTTGACATTCATAGTGCAGAGGCCCTGTCGAACTATCATGAGACTCATAAAACTACCCATGAAAATGCCTCCAACTCCTGCGAAAGTCTTATCAAATGTGGGTGTGTAAGCCCAGAGATATTTCAGAATGCGGACCCCAAGGCGAAGCGATGAACCCAAGAACACCTTCCTTCTTCGAGAGATGTCACCGCGATCTCTCTCCCTCTCACTCTCTCTCTGTCCCATCCTATACGCCGGCAAGGACATGTTAAAAAGAGCGAGGTTGTTGCTGTTGGTGTAGTAGTAGTAGTAGTAGTAGTAGTAGTAGTAGTAGTAGTAGTAGTAGTAGTAGTAATAGTAATAGTAGTAGTAGTAGTAGTAGTAGTAGTAGTAGTAGTAGTAGTATGAACAACACCAGTAGTACCAGTAGAAGCGGAAGATTTAAGAGGACAATCAACACCGCCGCTCCATCCCGTAACCCTCGGAGTCTTAAATCCCACATCAAGGGGCGATACCTCCGTCATTATCGCCACCGCTGATATTTACGGCACTTGTTCTGAGCGTCCAGGGAGGGAGGGAGGGACGAGAGGGAGGAAGGAAAGGAGACAAGTAACGGGGGATAGGGATACGGTGAGGAGAAGGCGGAGTAAAGAGAGGGCAAAGCATTAGAAGATGTGCCGTAAAAGAGATATTGAGGTAAGGCAAGGTGAGATGCAAGGGATGGGTCGGGAAAATACCGCAAAGGATTAAAAGGAAGATGAAGAATGTAAAACAGAAGTAATAAAACGGAAAAAAAGGGAGAAAGAGGAAGAAATAAAATCATGATGAAGTTGGAAAAGGTAAAAAAAGATGCAAAGAAAAGGAAAAAAAGGAGAGAGGGAGAAATAAAATCATGATAAAGTTAAGATCCTAAAAAATTGGAGATACTGAAAGGGGAAAGAATAGGAGAAAGAGGAAATAGAAAAGACGAGAGAAAGAGGAATGAGAAAGAGAAGAGAGAAGGGAGAGGAAAGAGAGAGCAATATCAGGGGGTAGAGACGCGAGGAGGGGAAGGAGAGAGGAAGGAAAAGGAATGGGAAAGAACGAAAAAGGAGAGAAAAGGAAGAAGAACAGATAAGAAAGTAACTGAAGAATAGCAGTGTGTGTGTGTGTGTGTGTGTGTGTGTGTGTGTGTGTGTGTGTGTGTGTGTGTGTGTGTGTGTGTGTGTGTGTATGTGTGTGTGTCTGGGGTGTCAAGGCGTTCCTCCTTTCATTCTTACCAAACACCAAGGCATGTGTGTGTGTGTGTGTGTGTGTGTGTGTGTGTGTGTGTGTGTGTGTGTGTGTGTGTGTGTGTGAATTCATTTCCACATAACTAACATTCAAATCAAATCAATAACCTGACTCTTTATTTATCTACATAGCTAGCAAATAGTTGACAAATATGATAACTTACTTGTATTTCAATCATTCCTTCAAACTGCAACATTCACCCTTCCTCTATTGACTTACTGTTGTTTACTAATACTAATTGTACTTATGCTCTCTCTTTGATATTGTTTTCTTTCTTTCTTTACACGATATCACGTTTTTCAGACTGACTTCCCGAACTAACATCTCCCATTTAGTGTTCTCGTTAATCTATGTGCGCGACTTTCCTTACTGGCAGCTGGTCACAACCTCTCAAACCCCACCAGCTGTTGTACTTCCTGCTCTCTCTCTCGCTCTCTCTCTCTCTCTCTCTCTCTCTCTCTCTCTCTCTCTCTCTCTCTCTCTCTCTCTCTCTCTCTCTCTCTCTCTCTCTCTCTCTCTTGTTCTGTCGCTCTTTTGGTCGCTCGCTCACTTTTTTTTACGCCTTATCACTTATCTGTCCTTATAATTATATATTCTCTCTCTCTCTCTCTCTCTCTCTCTCTCTCTCTCTCTCTCTCTCTCTCTCTCTCTCTCTCTCTCTCTCTCTCTCTCTCTCTCTCTCTCTCTCTCTCTCTCTCTCTCTCTCTCTCTCTCTCTCTCTCTCTCTCTCTCTCTCTCTCTCTCTCTCTCTCTCTCTCTCTCTCTCTCTCTCTCTCTCTCTCTCTCTCTCTCCTTCGTATCTCCTTCGCCAGCAGTCTCCCTCTCTCACACATCTCCGTCATTACTCGCCTCCCTTCCCTCAAATCTCCACCATCACATGCCTCCCTCTCCTCACATTTTCACCAAGTGTCACCCTCCCTCACATCTCGACCACCATCCGTCTCTTTCCAACACCCCCACAATCAGATGTCTCTTCACATCCCTGCCAGTTACTCCCTCCTTCCTTTCCGCCGCCCTCCCAACCCCCGTCTCCTTCCCTACCCTTCCCTCGCACTTAGATCGCTGTCTCCCTTCTCCTTCCCCGCCTTCTCTTCCTCCTCCTCCTCCACTGTCAGCCATTTCCCTTCTCCTATACGTGTGATAGTGCTCTAACTCTTCTTCTTCCTCGTGTTCTTTCGCTGCTTTCCCCTCGAGTTCCTTTCCTTCCCCTACCGTCGCCGCCGCCGCCGCCACAAGCATCTGTCCCACCTGGGTTTCCTCCGGCAATCACAACTCCTGACACACGCCGAGATATGTAAATGTATTCACTCCTTCTCCGGGTTTAATGGGCCGTACCCGCAGCTCCAGCCGTAAATCCGACTCTGCCATTGTTGTCGGCCGATCCCCGCCTCCCTGTCGACAATATCTGGGTCAAGTTATAGCAGCGCTCACTCGTACTTTTGCTTCCCCGGGAGATTATTATGTATCAGCGACGTGCCTCGGGCGTAAACTGAAATCCTCTTCATCGGTGTCGCTGCGATTAAAGTGGTGCAGGTCGGAGGGTGTTGCTGCCTGGCGGTGGAGGTCTCGGTGGTGGTGGCTCAGCGGCTCTCTCCCCTCTCTCTCTCTTCCTCTCTCTCCCTACCATGCAGAGCGTCACATCGATATTCACCCTTCGGCAAATATCAGGCGTTTGGGGGCTTTATATTATATTGGCTTCCCGCAGCTTCCTTCCGTCTGAGCGTCCATCTTCGTTTATCAGTGACGCGTCCCCGCCTCAGGGCAAGTTTACGCGCGACACCCGCAGATGCAAATATAACCGAGCAGCCGCCGTTCCGTTCAACAGCAAATTTCGTATCGCGGGCATAATAAGTCTGCGTCTAATAAGAAACTCATTCTTCTCGACAACGGCCTGAGTCACGGATGGCCCTGCGCGGCGCTCAGCTCACTGCCTGCCTGTCTGACTGTGTGTTTGTCCCGCTGCCTCCAACTCTGGCTCCTCTTTCCTCCTCCTCCTCAGTCACTGCCCTCACTCACTCCTGCAAGCACATTCCTCTCCTCTGATCCTCTTGAACGCAACACACACACATAGCCACATAAGATATAACATGCTATACCACATATCACACTGCACACCACATAACGCAGCACAAATACCGTTACCACCATTGAAAACAAGATCCTACACTACACTAAACACTAAACAAAACACCACATATCAAAATTAACGCTACTAACTCATTTATATACAATAACACACACACACACACACACACACACACACACACACACACACACACACACACACACACGCACACGCACACGCACACACACACACACACACACACACACACACACACACACACACACAAGCCGCGGCAGCAGTTCCGAGAAAGACTCAGGATGATTGCTGTGATAATTTTTGTCCCCAACGTTAGACTTTTAAGGCGCAAACATTTGGTAGATTCACGACTCTGTTATAAGAACTGTGTTGCTGTTCCTGCTACAATGATTACTACTGCTTCAGCGATCATTTCTATTACCGCTATTATTATTATTATTATTATTATTATTATTATTATTATTATTATTATTATTATTATTATTATTATTATTATTATTATTATTATTATTATTATTATTATTATTATTACGACTAATAATAATACTGATGATAATAATGATACTAATAATAATACGAATAAGAATAAGAATTCTAATTACTGTTAAGACTCTTAATTATTTACATCATTGTAATTTTACTTAAATTCTTTTTTGTTAATTACTGCTAATGTGGCGATATCTTACCAAGCATTGGTTCAAATTTTCTCCTCCACATATGTTCACACGTCTTGTCATTATTGTTATTCTTATTCTTTTTTTTTTTTTGGTATTGATATTGTGTTACCACTGTATCCATTGTTCCTATTATTTGCATCCTCGGTATACGAGTAATATTCAGCGTCATCATCCCTGCGACACAGCACCACACGTACAAACTCCGTGTTCCAATGTTCCTCGAATAGGCGACAAAAAGTAACGACTTCTCATGCAACAGTATTTCATGAAAAATTACGTCATTCAACTGAAATATATATATATATATATATATATATATATATATATATATATATATATATATATATATATATATATAGATATATATATATATATATATATATATATATATTGCAGTTAAAGGATTCTTAGTAGTAATCCTTATTTTTGTCAATATTGTTTTAATTATTAATTTTACCGGCCAGTGGAGTCCGGGCAGCGGGTCTCCGTTATTACGGTGCTTGTGTGCGGGGCGCGGCGGAGGCCGCAGAGACACCCGAGAGTCTGCCTCGCGGCCGATGGCTGATAAACTCTGGCCGTACAAATTTATTTCCTTATCTAAGCTTGTGTACTTGATTTTTTGCTTATAGTAACTTGTGCATCTGACCTTCCTCCTGTTCCTCTCTCAATCAGGGTGTGGTGCATATATTGCCCGGCCAGATGGTTTGCCACGCCCGGCCAGACCAGCGCCGAGTAGCACCGTCTGTGTTTGTAAGCAACACACACAGCTTGGTGTTAATGCCTCCCGGACGTCCTTCAGCAGAATTTGTCAAGGAATATCTAGTACGTAAATGCATGGCTGTTTTTCAATATTTAATCGGATATGAACATTAATAAAAATTTATATCCTACGGTTTATTTATGACATAGTTTTATGCTTCCCAAATCTCTAGTCAGCCGATTTTAAGTCACTCTGGAAGCGAGCTGTTCAGACTTTCATATACGACAATGGATACGGCAGACACAGAATGCAAAGACCTGCTCCCTGCAAAACACCACCAGTAATCCGCCAGTGTTTATGTACCAATGCAAGCGACACTACAAACCACTGATATGCTCCCTTGATGAACTTAACGCAAGGAACGACACACAAAAATAGTTATCCGTTGCTGTGATGAGCCTGACGCATTTTTCCCTTCGCCCTGTCTCTGAGAATGTTACTAGTGCAGCTTTTTACCGCTGAACATTGTCATGATTTACGCTCAAAGTTACAATCTATAATCTCGCCCCATTGCCGTCGACCCGCCAGGGAGTACGCAGAATCATATCTCAGGAATACTTCTCCTCTTCCCCCTTTTCCCCTTCCTCATCCTTCCTCTTTTTCCTCACTCTTCCTCTCCCTGCGCCTCGCTTTGACGCCTTATTTTATATAATCTCGGTCGTTCCCTTTCTCCCCCTCATTTTCTTTTTTTTCCTCTTTTCCTCACCCTTTTTTTCCACTGCCACCGCCCTCTTCCGCCTTGTTTTCCTTTCTTCCTTCTCTTCCTCATTCCTGTCCTCCTTAGTCTCCTCCTCGGTCACTGGCACTGTTGGTCGCGGCACACACACACACACTCCAGTAGCTAAACAAAGCCGCAGATAAGGAATTTGTGAGGCATCAGCGGCATCCTGCGTGACCGTCTGCAGCACATACTGTCAAGCGAGGCGGCTGTTGTGGTGTGTGTGTTGACGACTCAGTATAATAAAGGTGATGTCTGAAGTTCGAGTGAAGGAGAGGCAGTGGCCGTCATCCCAGCTCACGGCCCTGCACACGATACACGCGAGGCCGTGCAAGGCTTCCTCTAACACCGTGGCCTGCCGCCACAGCCCACGGACCACCGGCAGACATACGTTAAATCTTGCTGGATAATTAGTCAGATGGTTAAGTAGGTAGGAAGTAGTTGGTTGATTAAATAATTGATTACATATAGTTAGTAATGAATAGGTCAGTTATTTACATATTTATCTATTAATGCATTAGTATATTTATATTTCGATGTATTAATATTCGTGTATTTATTTATCAATTCATCTATCCACTGAAACGTTTACTATAATATCTATCAATAAACTGTTCTTTGATATTTATTGTCACGCCGTGAAGCAGCTCCTCGTATATTTTCATAGATATGAAAATTTTATTATGGGATTCGCCTCATTAAAAGTAACGAAGCATCATCATCATCATCACCATCATCATTATGATAATGATAATAATGATAATAATTATAATAATAATAATAATAATAATAATAATAATAATAATAATAATAATAATAATAATAATAATAATAATAATAATAATAATAATAATAATAATAATAATAATAATAATAATAATAATAATAATAATAATAATAATAATAATAATAATAATAATAATAATAATTATAATGATAATAGTAATTATGACAGCTTACTACAGTACTAAACCTAGCGTTAAATGCGAGCTTAAAATAAATTTGTCACTATTGTAATTATTGTCATCATTATTATTATTAACGTAAATAATAATAATAATAATAATAATAATAATAATAATAATAATAATAATAATAATAATAATAATAATAATAGTAATAAATAATAATAATAATAATAATAATGATATTTTTTTATTATTATCATTATTCTCGTTATTATAATTTTTATTATTGTCATTATTATCATTATGATATCGTTATTATCATTACCAATATTACCTTCATTATGATATCGTTATAAATCACTATAATTATTATTATTGCTACCATCATTACCTACTATAATCATAATCATCATCGTTTCCCTGGCAGTTATCATTACCAACATCACCGTCACCTTCGCCATCCTTGTAAAACAAAGCATAATCTTCATCACCGCGGCACCGCACTAAGCAAGTGTTGTACTGGTGTTGTGCTACCGTCGCCGCTGCCGCCGCCGCCGCCGCCGCCGTGCCTGTGCCAATCCAAGCACACCAACACTCGGGGAGCAGAAGATGGAGCCGCATCGGGCGCTAAAAATACCCACCAGATAAAATGGAGTCACCTCCCATCTCTGGCGTGGCCCGCATCTCCCGCCGCCACGAGATGCATCAGCGGGCCAGATGGGGCACGATGGGGCAAAATTATTTAATGTGCTGCAAGGTGCTAGCGGCGACGGCGGCGGAGGTGGTGGCGTTGGCTCGCTGCATGAAAGAGGTGGTCGAGGGGCCCAGAGCCTGACGGGAAGGCGCCCTTGACTTCCACGTATCTGTGCATCGGAATTCTGCCTCTGCTAATTCCCCACCGAAGAGCGGCGGCGCCCAGGGACTCAGGACTCAAACCCTTACGAGCCCTTATCTTAAAGCCTCTTCCATCCGCCTTCATAAGTGGCATACACCTGAAGGGCTACGCCTCGAGGCCCACAGGCTGAAAAAAATTATGCCTCAAGACAATTCTTATATTTAATTACATGTAATCTTAATACCGCCGGGGACTAGAGTACAAAATGATTGATGAAGAGACTAGTTTGAGTGTCCATCTGAAGCACAGGCGGAAGGACGTGGGCGTGTGGCTCCTCAGAGATACAGTCCTCGGAGGACGCTCGATTGATCGGCCATAAGCATCAGATAGTCTGGCTTTGATGTCTCCCGGCGCTGTCAGGTGCAGGGCCCCCGCAAGACAGCCCATAATGCAGCCCTGCCATACGCGGCCACAATTTACGTAGACCCTCCCCTGATAAAGCTATTTCGGGAGGGATCTCGCCATCGCCCAAGATGTCTCCCTCTTTGAAGATTAAAGAAAATGGAGATTGCTCCCTCCACTCACAAGCTTTCTCTTTGGCTGAGTGATCTATTGTTTTCTTCCTCGTAGCGTCCCTTCCTCGATGCTTTCTGACCACAAGATGTCCACTTCGGGGCCACGCACCGCCGTACAGGAGCCACGAAAGACACACAAAGGTTGGCCCCGCGCCGCCTCCTCGCCCACTTGTCTCCACATCACGCGGCCCTTCGGTATCTCAGGGACCTTTTTTTTCCTGCGGCCAAATTTACATGGCCAGATCAAGCCAATTTGATACGGGAGGGAGCCAGAGCTGATGGGCAACTCACTATCTCTGGTCCAACAAATCTCTGCGGCGGTGATGGTGCCGTGGCGGCGAGGAGGGTGGAGGGTCTTGGTGAGGGGGGAGCAGCAGGGGACGGAGGGCGGTGGTAGTGCACATGCTGTTGCTGCTGCTGGGAGTGACGTGGGGGCGCGGCGGTGATCTACTGGCGCCCCAAGACTCCCAATACGACCATCTGCTTGAGACGCTCCTCCCCTCCGCCCCGCCCCGCCCCCGCCACCCACGTCGCCGGGAGGGTAAGGAAGCACTGGGTAATAATAGCAGAGGCCGGGCGAGGCGACCACACCCGCGGCGAGGACGACAGACAGCCTCGCCCCGCTGTGCCTCCAGTGGACAAGCGGCCGCTGGAGGTGTGCGTGCGTGGGAGGTCACCTGTGAAGACTAATGGCAGAAGGGGAACAGCGGGTGCAGCGTGGAGGGAGGGCTTCGACAGTTCAAATCCCGATGTATGAGGGAATGCATCAACAGGCACAGACACGTCTACATCTGATACCGAAAACCCGACAAGGAGAATTCACCTGTGAAGAAGAACAGCTAAAAGAGAACAGCGGCTGCAGCATGGATAGAACAGCCTCGTCAGTTCAAGTCCCAATATATGAGGGAGTGGATAAGTGGTACACAGATGGGTCTACTATTCTGAAAAAACTAGCGAGGAATTGGTGGAGTGCTCAGAAGACCGATAAACAGCAACTCGCAAGCAAAACACAAGACATTATATCGTCTAAACAGTCTCAACAACAGAACAGAAGGAAGTCATTGCCACTTGAAGAACGCCATACACTGAGGAGTATGTGTAGATATTGAAACTGCGCGAAACACTGACTACTCACCCCTCTTGACTATCTGAATGTACACTACGGGTATAGACATTAACATAGTCCTTATTTTGGCTCTTAAACACATCGGGTACAGTGTCCTTGAGAGTGTGTAGCCTGGGAGGGGAAATAACATCTTCTCCCATATTAAAGAATGCAGGCAGTGAGGAATACATGGAAATTAATGCATCATACGTAGACTCGTGGTTAAAAATACTGAACGATGCGGAGACACAGAGATAACGCTTTGGCGGCGGAGAAATTGGAGGAGGAAAGAGACGATAATAACATAGTAAAATATATAAGTTATCTGCCATCTGTTATTTATTTCTGAACACTATCAAATGTCATCATACTCTCTCTCTCTCTCTCTCTCTCTCTCTCTCTCTCTCTCTCTCTCTCTCTCTCTCTCTCTCTCTCTCTCTCTCTCTCTCTCTCTCTCTCTCTCTCTCTCTCTCTCTCTCTCTCTCTCTCTCTCTCTCTCTCTCTCTCTCTCTCTCTCTCTCTCTCTCTCTTCACACCTACAATTTACTTTCATATTCGTACCAAATGAGCCGGCATCTCCTCTCTCCTCCCCTGCCCTGCCCTGCCTCGCCAGCTACTCTTCCCTTATCAGTCCATCCATCGCCCTGCACCCCCTGCCGATCCAAAGCAGGGCTAAGATTGTGCAACTCCCTAACTCCCTTACTATACCCACAAGAGGCAATTATCTCCCTCGTTCTCCTAATGCAAACGACATAAAAATTTGCTTTCACCTGCATCTGTTGCTCTCCCTGCGGCGTCGATGGGATGAGATCAGTGATTGTATCTTTAGCGGAGTTGCATCATTCCTAGAAGCAAATTTCTCCTCCCAGAAAACTTATTCGATGGTCTGTTCAAACGAAGTGTTCCTTTGACGCCTCGCCAGTTCTTGTCAGGCCTCCACTGATTGGCTGGATTCCTCGCTGGCTCTCATGGAGGTTTCCTGTTAATCTCACATGCTATCCTGATACATGGTTTTGGATTATTTGCTTTAGCTCACCTCATATATAAGATGCAGTTATGAGTAACACCATTAGACTAAACATTGATTGTACAACTCACGCATGTCACATCCGCCTTCAGAGAGGAGCGCGCCTGAACGCGGAGGCGGTGGAGGGTGCTTGCTTGCGCCGGCGTGAGCACTGCGCCATACATTCACGCTTTCATGTCTTCCTAAAGCAGGCACTGAATAGTTACCTCACCTCCCCCATAACTCGTTACTCACGGGGTTTCCTCAACTTAAGCTAAGTACATTACTGATCAAGAACTAACGGAAATTTTGAGATAAGGGCAAAGTCAGATGCATAGCGAGGAAGCGGGGAGGAATAAGTGGCTGCGGGAGAAAGAAGGAACTCATTAGGGTACGTAAAAATACTAGCATTATCACTGCTAATTTTGTTTATATATCACTAATATACCTATATAGTATAAATTTGTTCTGGAGGGAAGAAGGGGGCGAAGAATGACAAGGTGTTCGAATGGGAGCCGCTGAGTAATGAAACCGGGCTTGCCGTGGCCGTAGACTTTTACACTTCATTACTTTGAAGTAACGCACCTCCCGTAACATATTGCATATCCTGTAAGCAGTAGAAATTGATAACAATTCGGTGGAAATCTTGCTGTTAAACATTCTAATGATCAGTTCTTTGCTGCTAAATATGGCCCAAGTTGTCCCAAGACTTTGTTGTTGAATTGTATAATTATATTGTGTTGAATTGCAGATTTCGTTAATGACACATATCGAAAGCTTTAGAGTATTGGAAACTCTGCGCAGCAAACTGCAATGCAATGTGTTTTGTTACTAGATACGAATATCTGTAAAACGATTAACGCTGCCACTATTGTTACGATAGCTATTACTTCTACTATACTACTGCTGCTTCTGTTGCTGCTTCTAACACTAAACATTGCTTTTGTCTTCCAGCCCATACATACATACTCTTTTTGTGGAGGGAGTGGAATGGCTAGTCTAATGCGGGATATAGTCATACTAACACGCTACAGAGCACAGGCACACTGAAGTTATTGTCAATCTCATCCTTTCTCACCATAATGACTGAAGACCCAGTAATATGAACACACCAACGAGCAACACCACACACGTTATAGTTAGCATCACCCGTGTTGTAACCCAAGCACCAAGCAACTCCTTCCCACTCTCTCCCCTCCTCCCTCCCATCCTGCCAGTCCCAGTGCCAGTGCCTTCACCCCGCGTGGCAGTCGTCCACCAACGTACACTATAAATTTTCCACACGCCCCGCATGGCATTCCAATCAAGTCTGCCGAATGCCTTTTTGAGGGCCATGAATACTGACTTCATTCGTCTCCTTTGCGAAGTATTTCCTGCTGCGGTTTCTACACACACAGGTTTTCCGGCACGCATCCTCTCAATCCCTCCCTTCCTCGGCAGCGTCCTTCTTCAGAGTCACTGCTATTCCATACACAAGGTTCTTCGTCCCTTCAGGAGAGAAATTCAACCACACGATTTACGATGTGACTTTAACTTTAGAGAACTGGTAAATTATTGTTAAAGTAGATGAAACTGAATGTAAATTAATTATAAGAAAAACATCAATAATAATAATAATAATAATAATAATAATAACAACAACAACAACAACTACGGAAATTCTGACGATAATAAAAATAAAAAAGAGATAAATTATGACGACGGTGAAGAGGAAGAAAAAAAAGAAAAACAAGAACAAAAACAAAAAAAAGAACAAGAAAGAAAAAAACACGAAAAGAGTAAAGAAAATAAAGCAACCGTCACACACACACACACACACACACACACACACACACACACACACACACACACACACACAACACGCCTCCCATCACGGTCCATCTCGGTTTCTTTTTTCACCTCTTCTCTTCCTCCTCCTCCTCCTCCTTCTCCTCCTCCTTTTCCTCTCCCTTCTCCCTTTCTTTTTTCCTCTTCATCTCTTTCTTCTTCCTTAACCTCCGCTTCTTCATTCCCCATATTCGCTTCTTCTTTCTCTCTTGTCCTCTTCTCTTTCTCAATATTTCTCTTTTCCATTATCTTTTCTCTCCTTCCCCTTCTCTTCCCCCTTCTCTTCTACTCCTCATCCGCCTCTTACAGCTTCCTTCGTATCTCCCTCTTCCCAATCTTTATCGTTCTCTTATTCTCCTGATCTTCCTCTTGTTTTCCTCTTCCTCTTCTTCCACGTTCTTATTTCATTCCCTTTCCTCGCTCCTCTTCCATCAACACAACTCCAATCACTATCGCTATTATCATCATTGTTATTATTGGCGCACGACGCCCACCATCACCACCTCCACACCTCCTTAATTTAACACACCATCAGCTGCATGCATTCCTGACACTACCACCACCACCACCATCACCACACGTAGACAAGATTTCAGGCTCTGTGGACGCCGATCACGACAACGCTTCCCTCTTGTTCCTCACCACCGGTGCCGCCAAGAAAGACTCCCCCTTGTAAATGTTTCCTCCGCCTCGGTCTTGGCGCGAGAACTGATGCTGGGGCGCTATCTTCCGGGTCTCGTTCTTTCCGTGGCTGCTCTACATATATCCACCTGCTCCTTGTCACCTAACTTTACCGGCATTACTGTAAATAGTTGATTAATCTACGCTCCGCCTGTCGGTCGAGTCGCCCTAGATCCTCGCCACATCCACAGGACAGGCGGGCGGCTGATGGATATACGGGTTCGATAGCTTGGCCGAAGAACTGCTCTTTCAGAACTATTTCCATCGAGATTTATCGTTCCGTTGATCGTCCTCTGAACCCTCGGGAGTTATTGGTAACGATGTTTACGTCACGGCCACACTTTAGTGATCTCGGGGGGTACTCGTGGACGCTGAAGGATATCACTGTTCATCCTACCAGTGTTTGCTCCTTTAGTGCAGTATAGAGAACATATATACAAGGCTGCTATGGAGGATGGTATCGTAAATTCACGTAAAATCAAGTTCATCATCAAAGTCTTCGTTTCTTTACATCAGTTCTGAGAAAGCAAAGTTACTGCGTGTGTAAGTATTATAAATTTGAGATTAAATTAAGCTCTTTGAATCTCTCCATCCCTACACGCCCACACAAACTCAGCGAATTGATATCAAAGTTCAGCATCAAGGTCTTCGCTTCTTTATTGCAGTCCAGAGACAATAAGTTTACTAAGTGTGAAAATATTACAAATCAAAATTAAATAAAGTTCTTTAACCCTTTGTCATCCTAGAAGTCAAGGCAATGACCTCTTTTCTGACTACAAACACGCGCAGACAAACTCAGTAACCTTTGTTTACTAGAGACCCACCATTCTTTACTCTGTTGTTAAGAGAGCAAAGCCGCTAAGAATATAAACAATAAAACAAACTTAATTTATGTTCTAGATGCAAACTTTTCATCAAACAGTTCGAGGCAATGAACGTCTCTCTTGCCACAAACACACTCGCACAAAAACTCTTTCAGAACAAATCAAATGTGTCCCCATCTGTCTCTATCGTGCCGCAAGACAAGAGCTGAGGCGCCAAACCGAGCCTCGCCACGGTCACGCACGGGAGTCTCGCGGCAGCCTCAGAGCGCCCATTCTTCTCCTGCTCCTCAACATGAAGTATCGTTGATGCCACAAGGTGATTTGTCTTAATATATAATCGGCCATAACTTTTATTCGCCGGTTTTTGGGGCCACCACGAAGAATCTCCAGCCACTCTTTCTGCCTCCGCATCTCTCACCATCAACTGTGTCTCGTACGTCGCCCCCAACCAGCGCTAAGAACTCCCCGCCTCGTCGCCTTCCCGCCTGACAAAGCTCGCACATTCATCCGCCTAAAAACTCTCAGCCAGCCACTTGAAACACGCCACAAGTTTAAACATCTCCCCGCCACCCCATAACTCCGTACCAGCGTCCCACCTCGCCCACACCTCCCCCTCACCAACGGCGCGGCGGATGTGAGTAAAAAAAGGCAATACATATGAAGGCTCCCCGCCGGTGTGATGGCCAAAGCTCTGATAATTTGATAAGTTGGAGTACTCCGCCGCCCACAATAGGTAGCATTTAGTGAGGGTGATGGCGGCGGTGATACTCAGCCTCCGATTGGGCCTCTTATTCGGCATTAGGCGCGGCGCTCACTGGTCTCGGCGGCGGCTCTGGCCCACCGAGTCACTGCGGGGCCCCGGCGGCTGTTGGGACCGTCGAAGCTCACATAGCGGAGGCATGAGGGCGTGACCTGTCCGTGGGGGCCGCAGGAGCGATGGTCGACGCGCCTAGCAGTTCGTGAAGGTAAGTTCGCTCCCATGAATCAGTCTTCCCGGCGCTAATAGGAGCAGAGGCAGGATTTCCATATGAATGTGTTGGCGTCTTGTGGGAGTCAGTGGAGGCCCTTCACGCCCTGCTACGGGGATCTAAACACACGGAGCTGCGAAGATGTGGCCTTTTCCAGTATACGCCTACACACACACACACACACACACACACACACACACACACACACACACACACACACACACACACACACACACACATCGCATTGCTCTGTCCCACCTCCATGAGCAACAAAAAATAAAAACAAGGAGAAGGTAACTGTGAGAATGATGGAGGAATGTCTCTTGCTAGTAAAATAGAGGAAGAGAGAGGAAGAAGTAGAGGAGGAGGAGAAGAAATAGTAGTAGTCAAACCTATAAAACGAGGAGGAAAAATGAGAGGAAAGGAAAGGCATCAAAGGAAAGAGAAGGGCAAGCAGAGGGAGGAGGGACAGGCGGGTCGCGGGCTCCTGAGACAACAATGTGAGTCATCCGTCTTACCGCACAAAAAATACCCCGAAAATTGAAATCTTCGTGGAGGGGGAGCGGCGCCCTCAATGGAGCCCTAATGTCACACTCGCCTTCGTGACATTATCTGGAGCGAAGATAAAAAATAACATGTGTAATGAAACCTCGTGGGCAGTCACTGGGGAATCTCAACAATAGAAAAAATGTTTGCTAAGGACACACTCGTAATTTTCCATAATGATTCACCTTTACCAAAACAGTTACGATAGTTCTTATAAGTGTATGCTTTCTACCCATGCTGGCTGATGTCTATGCCGTCCAACTTCCTAGCGCAAGAGTATCCAGTATCTTCACTAATCTTTTGTCTGTATTTCTCTCTTCCCTTGGCTTAACCTTGGCTGACCTCTCTTTTGGTCACTCTGTAAGCTTTTTAGGAGCAGCAAGTAGCGGGCTTTTATTTCATTACTGTTTTTTTGTGTGTCCTTGAGCTGTCTCCTTTGCTATAAAAAAATCTATATTATCTTCTTTTCCTTTATGTTCCTTTCTTTCGACTCTTCCATCTGTGTTTCTTTTCTTATCTTGATTATTAAACACATTAAGCATACTTCCTCTCTTTCTGCAGTGAACAAAAACTTTCTTACCTATTTACCAACTCCTCTCTAAACTAAATGATCAGTCTCTCCTATCTCAGACAAGCTTACCAATGCAGCCTCCCTTCCAGCATCTTCCTTTCTCTCTTCCTGTAGTGAACAAAACCTTTCCCATACCTCTCCACCTCCTCTTCCTACCTCAAGACTACACAACCTAACTCATGCAGTCTCCCTCCTTTCCTTCTTTCCTCTCCCCTTTCATCCCTGCATTCTACACTGCCTCTCACCCAGACATCTTTAACCAGCTTCACTTTCTTCCAGCATCCACCTTTCCCTTCATCCATCCATCCCACCTCTTCCCATCCCATCCCATCCCATCTCTTCATCCATTCTTCATAGTCTCTCCTCTCCTCGCTTCCTCATTCCAGGCATTCTCTTCTCCAGTCTCGTCTTCACCCTCCCTCTCTGACTCGGTCCATCCATTGTCTTTCTCTCCTTTCTTCATATTTCTTTCTTCCATCAATTTATTCTCCTGTTCCCGTACCCCCAGTTTCTCACTCTCCTTTCCTTCTCTTCTAGTCGTTTTTGTTTCCCCATTCATTCGTTCCCATCTACTCACATCTTTACTCACTTTTTTTTGTCTGTGTGGTCTGATTTTCTATGTAATTCTATGTAATTCTCCCTGAACCCTGACCTCTTTTCCTCCCTCCCTCTGTCTCCTTTCATTCATTCCTCCCTCTTACCTAACATGACCTCAATACACCCCTAAGCACTCTTATTTCCATTCTCTCACTATCACCCTTACTCCCTCTCATTATGCTCCCCTTCACCTAAATCACTCTTCTCCCAAACTCCACCTTCTTCTGTTACCCTTTTTCTCCTTCCTTACCATACTCCTGTCTCACTCCACAGACCTCGATACTCTCTCTTCCCTTTCTCTCCCTCCCATTCCCTTCTTCGACCCCTCCTGTCCCTCCCTTCTCATTCCAAGTCTCTATCCTCCTTCCCTTTCTCCCTTTTTTCTCTTTCCCTACCTTTCTCCTTCTTCCCTTCATACACCTTCATACTACCTCCCATTTCCTTTCCCTTACCTCCCTCTCTCTTTACCTACCTTTCTCCTGTACCATGTCCCTACCTTTCTCTTCCTATACACCTCCATACAACCTTCTCCTTTCCTTTCACTCCCACTCCCTTCCTCCACTCCTTCCGTCCCGCCCTCGTTGATTACAAGCGAAAGGGACAGAGGCACCATCCGTCTTACTCCGCCGCGGGCATCAGATACGCCGCCGCCGCTGCCGCCGAGCCATTCACAATAAACTTATGATCGTCCTCGCCAGCCAGCCAGCCTCCCTCCTTCCTCCCCTACCTCATATTCTGGTCTCGTTCTCGTTTTAGATCGTTTGGCAGCTGTTTTGTTTCCATTTTTAGCTTTGTTCGTGTTTTGGGTTCTTGCTAAGCTCTCATTCTTGTTTTGCTTTTCTTTCGTTCGTCTCTGTCCTTGTTTTCAATCTCCGCCTTGTTTTAGATTTCATTTTCCTCGTCGTTTTCTTTTTTACTTCTTCCTCCTTTTCCTCTTCCTCCTTCTCCTCCTCATTTTGTTCTTGTCTTCCCTTGTCTTCGTTATTTTCTTTCTCTCGTTTTCTTCAATTTTTTGCAGCCGTTTCGATTTTATACTCACCCTCTTTTTCCTTCCTATCCTTATTCAATTCAGTCTTTGTTATTGCTGTTTTTACATGCAACCTCGTCATCGTTCGTATTTTCCCCCTTCCTTCATCTCCTTCTTTCTTTCATCTCCTCTTTCTTAATATCCTTCCCTTATCCCTTATCTTCCCAACTTCATTCAATCCTTTCATTAACATTATTCGTATCTTTCCTCTTCTTTCATCATCTTCCTTCATTCTATCGTTTCTATGAAATAATGAAAGAGAGAGAGCAGGGAGAGAGCGAGAGCCAGAAAATCACTTCATCCATCATTCCTTCCCTAATCAAGTCGCTGGGCTGTGGCGGCGCCCGAGAAGCAGCCGTGTAACAGATGGACGGCATGAATCACGACCTGGCCAACGCAACGACCTGGGAGAGAAATGAGGCATCCGTCTGCCCTGCCTTGGCCCGCCCGTGACTGAGTGCCCGCAGCGATACAAGGAAATGACGCCCACTCACTCAACACGGCTTCATCCTCCCTCGTGAGATATAAGTCGATCCCGAAGAGCGTCTGATCCTCATTGAAAGCGTCTGACCCTCGTATTTGTTTCTTTCGTGTTCTGGGGATGACTCACGAAGATACTTTGGTTTTTGGGGTCGTCTATAAAGGAACAAAACGTCAAAATGAAAAGAGTCTGATCCTCCCATCTGTTTCTTGTGTGTTTTGGGAATGACTCACGAGGATATTTGAGTTTTCTAGTTATGTAAAAGGAAAGAAAACGTCATTATAGAAAGAGTCTGACCCTCTCATTTGTTTCTTGTGTGTTTTGGGAATGACTCACGAGGATATTTGAGTTTTCTAGTTATGTAAAAGGAAAGAAAACGTCATTATAGAAAGAGTTTGACCCTCGCAATTGTTTATTTCTTGTTTTCTGAAAGACCCACAAAGAGATTTTAGTTTTCTAGTCTTGTATAGGGAAAGAAAACGTGGATATTGAAACCGTTTGACCTTCGCAATTTGGGTTATTTTGTGTTTTGTGGATGACACACGCGGATATCTTGAGTCTTACATCGTATATAAGTCAGGAAACACTCGACATCATAACCAAAAACAACAACACATGGTAAATATTGGCACATACGCATCAGTCGGTGAAGAACAAATTTAATTACTCTCTCGTCCACTCTTTTAGGAGAAGGAGGAGGAGGGGAAGGAGAAGTGAAAATGAAAGAGAAGACGAAAATGTGAATAACAGAGGAAGGGCTGGAGGAGAAAGGGGAGAAAATGTTAAAGGTAGTCTCCTTCTTACTTCTAAATTAAGGAAAATGGTTGGCGGAAAGGATTCACCACTGCTGTCCTTGTCCTGTCTAGACTTGGCCAGGATTCGTGAGTACTGGATTGCTTCTCTAACTTTCGTATACCCTTTAAGACCTTACCATCACACAAGTATAGAGATCACATACGCTTGACTAGGAACTGATGTCTCAAGGCTAAGGAACGGCTCTATATCTCTTACCCCGCCATCTGACGGACACGGGACACGGTAACACTCACCACATCTCCAACGGTGCCCCAGGTCCTGCGCGCGCCGATGACACACACACACAGACACACAGACGCCTCCTGCAAAGACACAAGGATTCGGTAATGAGCTTCAACACGAGGACCATGTAGCACAACACACACACACACCCACACACACACACACACACACACACACACGGGGACGCATCAAGTAGTACCATAACTCTCGGCGGTGGCGGGAGAAAGCGCAAGACAACAACTGCCGGCCCATTAAGTCCCAGAAACAGGAGGAGTGAAGAGCAGACCGATAATGATCCCGGAGTCTTAATGAGGGGCGGAGACGCTCATTATCTGACAAAGCTTCCATTGCCAGAGACGATAAACGCTCTAAGGGGGACGACTTCCTCCCTAGACCAGCGTAAAGACTCGCCTCGTGCAGGTAAAAGTTGTCCCCATCACTCCCGACGCAACACCCCTTCAAGACGAGGCTGCGGGGCGGGAGGGACGATGCTGAGAGGCTTTCCTGCTTTGGTGATTGAGGGAAGGAGAGTGAGTGAGAGCGAGTGAGTAGATGAGTGAGAGTGAGTGACAGGGAGAGTGAGATTTATCCGTCGTTCATAAAATCAGAACCTTAAATAACAAACCAACAAGCCTGTCTTTGATCCTCCCTCGCGATATCCGATCTTTATTGACACTGTTGGACCAGAATACTTGCTCCTCGAGACGCCCAGGACAGCGGCACTTGAGCTACAAAGAACACAAGCTTGACCATGTAGCACAAAGAAGTAAAGACCAGTTGCTTATATGTCCGAGTGTCAAGCAGATGAAGATTTGATGAACAGGAAAAGAACTGGCAGAGGAAAGTACGATGTCAGGTAATTTGAGTCAAAGGTACGTCGCTGGTTTTCCCGGCTGCAGCACGGCGGGAGAGAGACAGAGAGGCAGGCAAGGGAGGAAGGCGCCGTACCCTTCATCAAGCCAACAGAGAGAAGTGAATGTTCCGCGGCGGAGAAAGGCTTTCCATAACCCAACACGACGGATGATTAACAGCAACAGTAACGAACATGAGAGTCGTGAGCGAGGCAGCTGACATGCCAGACTGACGGGAGAGCGGACGCGGCGTGGGAACCTGGCCTGGAGGGGAAGTCCGTAGCTTGGCGTGGGGTGACCTGGAACCAGAGCAGCCGGGAAGGGGTGGAGCTGACCTGGGGCACTGAGCATCACCTTGTAGCATTACCCTCCTCATCACCCTCACTCATGCTCCCTCAATCTCATCCTTCACGAGTAATACGCTAAGATCCTTGAATTAATGAGACTCACGAGGAACAATGAGGGAGTGAGTGGCCGCCTCTCGTCACCGCCGCCCTGAGCCCCGCTGAGCCCCGCATGCCGGTGTCCACGCCGTCACGCCGCCCGCCGGACCCAAGGCTTAACCGGTGTTATATGCATGAAGCCACGAGGACTAATCTGACGATCCTGCCAGCCAGTTTACTCCCCCATTGTGCGCGGCGTGTGTGTTGCTATGGTTTAATCTAGCGGCGCTGTAACCATCTCAATGCTGATAATGAAAAAGATGAGGACCACGGTGTTGGCAATTGTTCCGACAAATGGAATTCCCGAACACATATTAGCTCGGCAGTTATCGGCTCATCGGGAACGACTTCATCCCTCTGGCCGCGCGTGTCGCTCCTGCAGGCGGGCGGCGGCGCACCTGGCTGGCCGGCGGCGGGCGGTGGCGGCGGCGGCGGTATGCGAGATAGAGCCTTAATGGACTCCTTACTGTCTCCCAAACGAGGCGTCGGGCTGTTCCGTTGTCGCAGATCTCCCGAGGGCGTGTCGTCACTTCGTCCAGAGAGTCTTGTGTCCGCGGGTCCTCAGGGAAGGGCAAGGCCGCCCCTCGTCCTGCCCCAAGAAGGCGGTGGTGCAAGGGACGAGGCGCAGTATTATGTGTTTATTAGCCTGGCTCGCTCCTCGCAGCCCGACAAACCGCCCCGCCCCGCCCCGCCCCGCCCCGTCACGACCTCCGCAAACGGACTGAGATGCTGATGTGGACAAACCGGCCACTTTATTCCCGGATTTAAGACTTGGCTGACTGGATGATCTCTCGGAGCGGCCATTAGCATCTCCGTAAAGCACATGGGGCCTGTATATATTTGCAATGCAGATGTTATCGTAGTAATTAAGAAGGCAGCTACTCCGGGGTGACATTTAGTGACAACAGCCGCGGGTCAAGACGCTATCGGCCATGTTTATAGACCGGCCGATCCGACGCCAAAGTTTGTGCTCGCGAAGATCTCTTTTTTTCATTCTTTTTTTCTCGGCGTAATGGCGGGGAGGGGGTGAGAGAGAGCGCGGAGTCCGGGGAGAGGGAGAAAAAGAGAGAAGGTGCCCCCGTGGGTGTGTAGGGGATGGGGGGATGGGATGTAACTGGGTGTCGGAAGTGTGGAAGGGTGTGTTAGTGTGGGGTGTAAGTCTTCGTGGGGGCGAGGTGTTGAGGGCAGAAAAAGAGGATGTGTCTATCTCTCTGGGGACTGTGGGGTGTTGGATGCTGGGTATGATTAGGAGAGAAGACCAAGAGAGGCTGTGTAGCGCATCATAGGGCGTGCTGGGTGTTGGATGCTGGGAGTATAGTGGTGGGGGAGTCAAGAAGGGTGTATTTCCAGGAGGTGTAGAGCATCATAGAGTGTGCTGGGTGTTGGATGCTGGGAGTATTGCCGTGGGGGAGTCAAGAGGGGTGTATTTCCAGGGGGTGTAGAGCATCATAGAGTGTGCTGGGTGTTGGATGCTGGGAGTATAGTGGTGGGGAGTCAAGAAGGGTGTATTTCCAGGGGGTGTAGAGCATCATAGGGTGTGCTTGGGGTATAGTGGTGGGGGAGTCAAGAAGGGTGTATTTCCAGGGGGTGTAGAGCATCGTAGGGTGTAGATGGGTGTGGCGGCGGGGAGCAAGACATCGCCCTGCCTTCAAGGGGTTTACTTTCTCCCTCACAAGTCATTAGAGGGAGGAATTTAAGCTTGGAGGTGAAAAGAGAAGCTTATCAGTAGAAAGATATCTCAGAATCACTTTACACACAAAAAAAATATTATCGGCACTTAAAGGTTTGTTAAGATCCCACTGAATAATACAACAAAAAAGGAACTTGTTATAAACCACCTTTTAGATTTTATTAAAGCCCGCCTTCCGTGTAGCGAGGAAACCGACAGAAGGGAAGGCGATCCGCTCGGCCATATCTACACAGCGTTGCAAAGTTATCGTACTCATAGCATTGCATTTCCGTAGTTTCTGACCAATAACGAATGCAAAAACAAACAAACAAACATTAATAAATAGGAGTTTTAACGCTAACTTCAATTTTCAATCGTTATTTATGTAGGTACGAGAGTTTGAGGCTTAAAAGTAATAAACACGATGTGGTGAATACGATAATCTGGCAAAGCTGTATCTACATCACCTCCAATTCACAACTTATGGTAACGTTGTCAGATTATCGTACTCAGAGCATAGTATTTACCAGTAGAGCGGCCAAAAAGAGAAGTCATTTTCGGAACAACTGGAAAAGCCCGCCTGTGCTTTTTTAGCGGACCCGCAGGAACGGTCACTCTCCGATGAAGCCCGATAAAAACTGACTGATAAAAATGTATGAATGATCGATGGCGGCCACTTCCACAATACATTTTTAGCCAGTATGGACGGCGACGTGTATTCCTTTGGGTATGTTGCTCAATTTGATCATCCGTGCATCAGTGATATTTTTAGGTTATCGCTCAGACCCCACTTGTAAATACTGACCTCTCTTTACTTCTTAAATCCATTTTCTACTTTATTTTTTATTTTTTACATTTCGTCGTATAGATAAACTTAAGTTCTCCATTTCACAACTTTTATTTTCCGCTATATTAGTTTTGCATCCTCAAGATTTTGTATTTTTTATTGTATTTTTTTAAGTTCCAAGTTCAAAACACCACATTTTTTTTTTAATTTGTCTGTCTAAAAGATTGGCTCATAAATTTGTCTGCTTACATATTCACAAGCTTCACAAACACGTTTTCTCCAAATAAGCAAGACCATTTTTACTAGTCACTAAGAATTATCAAAACACCTGCATCAAGATCACACTAACGTCAACATATTCACTGGCTTCACGGATACGTGTTCCATATAAACGCGATATAAGAGGATATTTCTCAAGGCCACAACAAAATTATCAAAAAATCAAGACGGAGATCACATTAACATTAACATCATCTCTATAAAAGCATTTTCTCTCCAAACAAATAAAGGAGTAACTCATTTTCTTTTGCGGGAGTAACTAACGATAGATAATTATAATCAAAACACACACACACACACACGCACACACACATCCGCCCCCCCCCCCACACAAACACACACATCCCCCCCCACACACACACATACACCTTCCCCCTCACACACACATCTGACAAGAAAAGATCACACCTGGCTTAACTGTTGGTTCCCTCGATGCCTATCCTCCTCTCGCAGCTCCTGGGCCGCAAAATATGACTAGCATCTACAATCGTTAAGTGCCTAAGATGGCCTGATGCTCGGCGACTAATGAGGCGAATGTGTCCCTCGGAATAGACTCTTTTTACTGCAGTGTGGGAGGACGCCTGCCAGAAGTCGCCTCTCAGCCTTGCGATATGCTGTGATACTGGCGATGGATAGAGAGGATTAGTGCCCACAGCCGCTGCCTCAAGGACGGTTTGCTGCCTCTAGGTGTGTGTGAGGCGACATTGAACGGCACTATGCAAAGGAGGAGGATGTAGAACGCCGCCCACGAGCTTTTGTACTTAATGAATGCAAGGAAATCTCAACAAGAACACTAGCAAAACACTACATCAACCAAGCCTCAAGGACGGTTTGCTGCCTCTAGGTGTGTGTGAGGCGACATTGAACGGCACTATGCAAAGAAGGAGGAAGTAGAACGCCGCCCACGAGGTTTTTTACCTAATGAATGCAAGGAAATCTCAACAAGAACACTAGCAAAACACTACATCACCCAAGCCTCACGGACGGTTTGCCTCGGAGCTGTATACAAAGAGGAAAGAAGTAGAATCCTCCCTCTTATAAACCTTTCAGTGTCAACAAATGTAGAAATCTCATTAGCAACAACCACAAAAATATCACGGCAACCTAACCTCATCATGATCTCTATTCAACACCACCATCATCATCACCACCAAAGTCACCACCACCAGAGAGCATCACCATCGCCTCCATCACCACCACCACCACTACCGTTTTTGGCACACTGAGTTACTAATGCCTTGTGTGTGTGTGTTTGGGGGGGAGGGGGGGGCGTGTGTGTGTGTGTGTGTGTGTGTGTGTGTGAGTTATGTTGCTGTCGTCCTCGTTTTCTTTCCCTTTTCTCCTTCACATCAAATTTTTCTCCTTACTACAACCAGACACTTCCATTACTACACTCTTGTTTCCAGCTGCACTCTCGCTCTCTCGCTCTCTCTCTCTCTCCCGCAACCAATCTTATTTCAATTACCTCAAAGACACACCCATTTTCCCTTCTTTTTGAACTTTTACATTTCCCTTCTTTAAGTTTCTGATAAAATAAATTACAGAAATATTATAACAAACATCAAAATTTTCCCTACACACCGTTTTGTAAACACACACACACACACACACACACACACACACACACACACACACACGTTCACCAATCACAGACTAGTTATTTTTTCCTTCCATCAATAAACAACTCTTTCCCTTCATTCCGTTCATCATTTATTCGTATTTCCCTTCGATCACTACAAAGGTCTTCCTCAGCACTCTCACATTTTCCAGTTTCGCCTCCTCCTCCTCCTCCTCCTCCTCCTCCTCCTCACTCTTCCTTCTTTCATTCCTTCCTTCCTTCCTGCATTTCGCTCCACGTCCGTCCAGAGGTCATACTTCCATCCTTTCTCCCTCCTTCCTACTCGTCTGAACTTCATCCCATCACACATCACCTCCTTTATGAACCACATCTCTCTCCCATAACGTCCTGGCCCCTACACCTCACACCCAAACCCTCCTCTTCCTCGTCGGCTTCCTCGTCCCTATCTCCTTCCCTCTCGTTGAATAGTTCGTCTCGTTATCCTCCCTGCGATCCCCGAGTCATCTTATCAGCTCTGGCCTCCCACGCCGCACTTAAGAGCACTTCCTGCATGGGGGGAAGGCGCTCGTTACTGCAGAGAAGCGCCACCAAGCCTCCCACCCTCACACTCCATAGCGCTCCCAGCCTTGGCCTCCCCCCGCCCACCGCCAGTCCTCTGTTTCTGCCTCCCTTCCCCTGTTCTTCCTTTCCCCTGCCTTCTCCCGACTGTACCCCCGCTAGCTTCTTGGCCTCGGGAATGATACTGCTGAGTCGGTGATGGTCTGTGTTGTGTGTTTGTGTGTGTGTGTGTGTGAGAGAGAGAGAGAGAGAGAGAGAGAGAGAGAGAGAGAGAGAGAGAGAGAGAGAGAGAGAGAGAGAGAGAGAGAGAGAGAGAGAGAGAGAGAGAGATCAAATCATTTAGGCAAGATAGCGGAATAATGGATGAACACACACACACACACACACACACACACACACACAGTTTCGATTATACAAGCAAACAGATCTCAATTTACACACAATACAACTTCTCTCCTTAGCTCACATTTTTTCCCCTACTGTAACGAGGCAGGAAACACGTCAACGGTAACTTAATATCCTATACTAAGTCTTGAATAGAGGCGAACCAACATAAAGCCTGCCAGTCCAAAGCCTTCCCCTCTCGCCCTCATCAAGAACTACAGGTCCTCCTCACATGCACGGGTAACAAGGAAGATTTGGACGCGACTATAAAATGCCTTGGGATGCTCACCTTGGGGCCTCGCATTGCAGCCAAGAACGATGAACAATACTTTATTTCAAAACAGATCTGGACTCTTCTTCATAGGATATAATGCCTAAGAAATAAAGAGAAATTCAACACTCAAACGCAACACACTACTTATCATTAATAGAATGTAATCTTATGTTGAAATGAAGCACACACAAAAATTGGGTTGATTCAGTATAGAAATCGAGGCATCCGTGAGGCAAATCCTTCTCCATCTCTTCCTCCCTCTCCTCCTCCTCCTCCTCCTCCTCCCTTTCCTTCCTTTCCTCCCGGCAGCTCACTTCGCCTTCGTTCTCCTCCTCCTCCTCCTCCTCCCTTTCCTTCCCTTCCACCCGGCAGCTCACTTCGCCTTCCTTCTTCTCCTCCTTCTTCGTCCCGGGTCAGACTCTCCTCTGTTGCCATGATGGGGTCACGCCGCCTCGCTCTGCCCCTCGTGACCTTTATCAGCGCGGCACCGGGGTCTACATTCTCTCGGAAGACCCAACAAGGACGACGATACTGCGGCGAGATTCTCCTCGTTTGCTTGTATCTCTGGGCCGCGCCTCTCCTTGCCGGCCCCGAGATACCGCGAGGGCTTCTCCGCCAACTCTTTAGCGGCGCCCAATGATCCCGGGTTCCGTCGACGAGGCGATAACTGACGCGAATTTCCGATGGGGGCGGCGCGAGTCTCGTTAGGAGAGGTTCATTTGTCTAGAGCCAGGCACTTCACCAGGAAAAATCACGCCACATTTCGCTCAGAGGAGACCTACGAGCCCCCAGCGGGTGATGCGCGGGCGTGAGGGAAGGATAGATGCACGGCGCGTCGGCCACGATACACTTGGAGCCGAGAGTGAGGCGAGCAGAAGGCAGGGAAGAGGTTGAGCAGGTCTCCCGCCGCTGCCCAGACACATTCCAGCATCGTTAACACCTCCACGACTTCCTCTCTCTTACGGCCCTTCCGGGTGGCTCATCTAGCGTGTCGCATTACCAGGCGCGGGCGGTCACGGTGCCTCGCCATCGCCTCTATTACACCCACGCCTCCATTATCCTCGCGCCCCTCGCCCGTGGAGGAAACTGCCGCCAGAGCCAAGCCTGCCAACGCTCCAGTCTTTGTAGCCTCCCCTGTCCCTTGGCATGAGAAGCGCGCAGTCATTCCCATTCTTCTTTTGTCATCGTCGTTTAGCATCGCCGTTTAGGACTTACGAGAGTGGAGGTGAAGGAAGCATTACTAGAGCAAAACACAACTTAACGATATGAATGAAAACCTTTGCTTACAGAGAACTATTACTTGAACCAGATTCCTATTCTTTTAGCATCGTCGTTTAGAACATGCGAGAGTGGAGGCGAAAGAAGCATTAATGGAGCGAAACACAACTTAACGATATGAATGTAGACCTCTTTGATTACTGAGAACTATTACTTGAACCATGATTCCTGTTTCTTTTAGCATCTGCCGCCATGAGCCGTATCCTTTGATGTAAAAAAAATCGTCGTTTAGGGCATGCGATAGTGGAGGCGAAGGAAGCATTACTAGAACGATGTACAACCTAACGATATGACTGAGAACCTTTTTGATTACAGAAAACTCTTACTTGAACCAGATTCCTGTTTTTCGTTTAGCATCGTCGTTTAGGGCATACGAGAGTGGAGGCGAAGGAAGCATTACTACAGCGAAACACAGCTTAACGATATGAATGAAAACCTTTGCTTACAGAGAACTATTACTTGAACCAGATTCCTGTTTTTCTTTTAGCATCGTCGTTTAGGACATGCGACAGTGGAGGCGAAAGAAGCATTACTACAGCGAAACACAGCTTAACGATATGAATGAAAACCTTTGATTACAGAGAACTATTACTTGAACCAGATTCCTATTCTTTTAGCATCGTCGTTTAGGACATGCGACAGTGGAGGCGAAGGAAGCATTACTACAGCGAAACACAGCTTAACGATATGAATGAAAACCTTTGATTACAGAGAACTATTACTTGAACCAGATTCCTATTCTTTTAGCATCGTCGTTTAGGACATGCGACAGTGGAGGCGAAGGAACCATTACTAGATCGAAATACAGCTTAACGATATGAATGAAAACCTTTGATTACAGAAAACTCTTACTTGAACCAGACTAACATACCACCAACACCAACACAACACCACCATCCACCTCCACACCGTCTTCACAGCCCCGCCACCACCACCTTCACCACCACCATAACAGTTATCCACCTCCGCCGCTATTCTCTCCCTCCTCCTCCTCCTCCTCCACCGCCTCCGCCATCACAGTAGGGGGACGCGCCACGCCGTGTAAGGAGTAAATGGCCCAGAAGTGACGTGGAAATAATATGGACACAATATGATGACCGCCACCCGCGACCCCATCATAGCCTGGAGGCGGCGGGGGTCGGGGTGAGGGGTGCGTGGAGGGTGAGGGAGGGCCGCTGGGGTGAGGGTGTGTGAGGGTGTGATAGCGTAAGGGACCGGGGAGGGCTGAGGGAGGGCTGAGGGCGAGGGTACAGGGAAGATAGCAGCGCAGCGTGAGAATAGTGTAGCTGAAGCCTGAAGAAGTGTGATTAGGAAGAGCCGAGGTCAGGTGGAACGAGTGGATAAAATAATTGGAAAAGGCGGAGAGAAGGGAAGTGTTGGGGGAGGGCAGGGAGGACGTGGATCGGCTGGGAGGGAGGTCAAGTTGATGCTGGTTAACCATATACAAGAAACAGGCGGTAAAAGAGTGTTAGGAGGGCAAGGGAGAGATGGCATTGCAAGGGAAGGAACAGAAGCTAACCCTACCAAGCCATACAAACACGAGTGACTTCTAGGAAAAAGGCGAAGAGTGTGTTAGTGAGGCGTTCAGGTAACCAGGTAAGGAAGAGGGAGAGAACAGGATGAAGGCAGACAAAAGGGCGAGGAAGAGATGGCATTGCAAGGGAAGGAACAGAAGCTTGCCCTACCTAGCCTTACAAACACGAGTGACTTCTAGGAAAAAGGCGAAGAGTGTGTTAGTGAGGCGTTCAGCGTTCAGATAACCAAATAAACAAGCGGGAGAGGACAGGATGAAGGCAGACAAACAGGCGAGGAAGAGATGGCATTGCAAGGGAAGGAACAGAACCCAACCCTGGCAAGCCTCACATGCACGAGTGACTTCTGGGGAAAAGAGTGTGTTAGTTAGTTGTAGTTAGTAGTAAAAAGAGTGTGTTAGTAAGGCGTGGAGCAAACAAAGTAACCGAATGTGAAAACGAGGTCAGAGCAGACAAAAAATTACAATAAGAAGAGAATGAAATGATGAAAATGAAAGAAAATGAAAATGGAATGAAGAGAAACATACACCCTAAATCAAGCGAAGAGGAACGAAAATGATAAAAAGAAAACTGATGCTTGCCTGAAACACGGAGAGAAAACAAAGCCAAGTCAGATTAAAACACGATATTAAAAGAAACAAAGCTCAGCAAATGAACAAAGAGGAACTGAAACAAAACGATCGATAACGAAAGTGAAAATTCTTGTTAACGGCGGGCAGCGATGATGAACGTTAAGCTACAAGACACAAAAGAAGTTAACACAGGCAAATCAAATCAAATCTAATCAAACCGACGAAATACTTGACAGCCATAGGGCCATATTTTTAAACATTTCTGCACCCAAGAACACGTAATTTACTAGTCTTTCGTGGGAGTTTAGGGCATTTCCAGGGGTACTTTTATGACCCTGGTGGTAGTCTGAGCCTTCTTCTGTACCGTGAACCTAAAAGAACACTTATTAGAACTCGATTTTACTAGTCTTTCGTGGGAGTTTAGGGCATTTCCAGGGGTACTTTTATGACCCTGGTGGTAGTCTGAGCCTTCTTCTGTACCGTGAACCTAAAAGAACACTCATTAGAACTCGATTAACCTCCTTTTTGGCCTTTAGAAATAGTTGGTGTGAGGGGTGGGAGCATCTGACAATACCAACCAAACTCATTCTCGGAACCCATACGCCTCAGACTTCCAAAATATATGAGGTTTCCGTAGACTTTCAGCAGAGCGATTTATGCCTTTCCTTCTTTTCCGGTCGCCTCATAAAAGAACAAGAGTAATACGGAACTTTGGATATGTATACAGTACGAGCCTGCTCCAGTCACCCACTATAAGTAAAACAATCATTTCAGTTGTATTTAGTATATCTGAATTTATCAAAAACACCCTATTGTTACGAGTCCTCCCTTGCTCCTTACTGCTAAACCTTATTAACATAACTCCCTGCTAAAGCCCTTCAAAGCCTCTTTCTGCCCAGATCTTCACAGGGGGCGGGGCGGGGTTGGGGCGGGTCGGCGGCGTGAGGTGGGGATACGGTATCGTGTTGAGTGATCTACGTCTCTCGTGACACGCGGAAAAATAATACATTGAAACTTTGCTCTTATCTGTTGCCGGCGAGTCAAGTGGAGCCTCAGCGGCGGGGCTCATCCGGCCTTCACTCAGCAGACACGAATGAAAGGGTTCCTCTCTCTCTTTCTCAGGGAATTAAAGCTTTTCTGAGGGAATTATCGCCGTTTTGCGCGTGTCACGAGGAGGAGATGGCCTCTGTCGCCCGCGCAGCAGCTTCCTCTGTGATTAGCGTTATCTGCTGAAAAACGGGGATTTCTCAAGACAATTGATTTTCCTCGGTGTGTGTGGGGGGAGGGGAGGAGGGAGGGGGCGAGTGCGTGTGTGTGTGTGTGTGTGTGTGTGTGTGTGTGTGTTTCTTTTCACATGAGTAGTGCTTAGAACTTCAATTTTAGAAACCACAGAGGGGAGAGACCCTTAATCTTCCCTCTTATACCGTGAAAATATAACAAAACTGAAAATAAGTTCGTATAAGCTGATTGGTCCGCCTCATTCTTTTAATTACAAGTCTATCATTATATCAGGTTTCAATACACATCAGATCTTAGTAGAAAACGAAGGGTGAGAGGAACAGTTACGATAAAACATACATATAACAAAAGCACAGAACATCCCTTGAAGGAGTCACGGCGTAGGAGAGGAGCGGAGCGGAGGGCGGCTGGGAACAGGTGCTTCAGAGGGTCACTTGAAGGCGGCGAGGACGGACACGGGACAGCGGGGATGGTCAGCGAGGAGGGACACGGGACAAAGATGACGCGGAGGAGTTTTGTTGTGGTCAGCCTCTTAGCCGGACAGCACGTCAAAAGTGATGGACTGGGGAGGCGAGAGAGGCGGAGGCGGTGGAGACGAGACAAGTTAGGGAGGCTGTCGCGGGTGTGGTGATGATGCTGGCGAGTGGACGAATTTAAACCATACAACTATACACTCCTACTGTCTGTCCTCTTTCCCCAACTGTCCCTTACCCATTAATCCTATTCGATCTGACGTTTTCAAATTTTCGCGCTCGTAACACCTAGCATCGTACTCATTTATCTGAACAATGATAACGCTCATGAACACTAAATACAGGTACCGAATCAATAGTGTAAAACAATAATGAATAATGAGTGAAAAGCTAGTGGAAAGTATAGAAAAGGGCATAAAAATAACGAGGATTCATATGCTTCTTATTGATATCACATGTTAATCTAGGGTATTTTCTGCGTTTTTCTGTAGGACTGTTTTTCTTTTACACTTGATAATAAAATAACAAGGATTCATATACTTCTTATTGATATCACATGTTAATCTAAGGTATTTTCTGCGTTTTTCTGTAGGACTGTTTTTCTTTTACACTTGATAATAAAATAACAAGGATTCATATGCTTCTTATTGATATCACATGTTAATCAACGGTATTTTCTGCGTTTTTCTGTAGGACTGTTTTTCTTTTACACTTGATAATAAAATAACGAGGATTCATATGCTTCTTATTGATATCACATGTTAATCTAGGGTATTTTCTGCGTTTTTCTGTAGGACTGTTTTTCTTTTACACTTGATAATAAAATAACGAGGACTCATATGTTTCTTATTGATATCACATGTTAATCTACGGTATTTTCTGCGTTTTTCTGTAGGACTGTTTTTCTTTTACACTTGATAATAAAATAACGAGGATTCATATACTTCTTATTGATATCACATGTTAATCTAGGGTATTTTCTGCGTTTTTCTGTAGGACTGTTTTTCTTTTACACTTGATAATAAAATAACGAGGATTCATATGTTTCTTATTGATATCACATGTTAATCTAGGGTATTTTCTGCGTTTTTCTGAAGGACTGTTTTTCTTTTACACTTGATAATAAAATAACGAGGATTCATATACTTCTTATTGATATCACATGTTAATATAGGGTATTTTCTGCGTTTTTCTGAAGAACTGTTTTTTTTCTTTTACACTTAATAAGAAAATGTGTATCGTTTTGATCGAAGCGCCTGAGAGGAGTCCAGATCAGGCCACCCTCGGAGCGCATAGGGTTAAGCCACGACCTCTACTTGATATGTCCTTGACGAAAACCAAAAAATATGGTGTTGGTGGTGATGGTGCTGCCTAGTGCTCTAACCCTTCTTTACCTCCTCGCCTAATCCTTCCCCTTTATTTTTCTCTGTTTTGTGTTAGTGTCAAAATCTTGGAGTGTGCTTATGACCGGGCAAGTTTTTTTACACTAATACTCTGTCATACTTCCCTCGGCAGCGGCGGGATATGAACCTGAGATCTCTCGTCCACCACAGGAGCGGCGCGTTGACCACTCAGCCATCGCCTCAAGACAACTCAGCCTCGACAAGGTCCCTAGTTATGAAGTCATCCACGCTAACCCGTCAGCACTTACACACACGACCTCATGAACTCCTCCTCCCCTGCCCCGTCCTCCCCGTGTGGCCAAGCATCCTCAACAATGGCCAGAGTATATGAAGCCATCCACGCCAGCCAGCCAGCCATCACCGCCACAATCAGCCGCTCATCACCGCACACACGCCGCCGTAACACCCCTCGCCGCCCCGCTCGTCTCGTGGCCGCAACATTATTATAAATCACGCCCACAAAAAGAACTTCCTAACGCAATTTAAGTTTAAAAACACATCGTTAAACAGCTTGTTCCCCCGCAGCCAGTGAGCGGGAGGCGGCGCCCTGTTCCCACGCTCCTAGAGAGGGGAGGAAGGGCCGGCAGGGAGGAGGAAGAGGAGTGGAGGCTTAAAGAGCTTGAGAGAGTGAGGAATGGGGGAAGGGTGCTCTGAGGGAGGAGAGGGAGGAGGAAAGTCTAAAGAGTGTGAATGGGACCACGGAGGAAAGGGATGGGAGGAAAGACGTCAGAGGGAGTGAAAAAGGCTTGCGGGTTAGTGAGGGATTGGATTGGGGAGGTGCAGGATGCGTTGGGGGCTGCGGGAAGGGCTGGAGGATGCGCTGATGTATGGGAGGGAAGACTGAGAGAAATGGAAGGGTAGGGGATGGCGGGGGGGGCAGGGATGGGATGCTGGTGGTGGTGGGAGGGGAGTAATGGATGGGGGGAGGATGTGTGTGTGTCTGTGTGTGTGTCTGTGTCTGTGTGTGTGTGTGCGTGTGTGTACGGTAAAAGAAACAGACCAAGATGGACTAATTAAAAAGAAAAATTGAGTTATACCGCTAATTGCTACTCTTGTAAAGAAAACGGATGATATGTGAAAAAAGATATATTAAAATGTGTGTGAGTATGTTGGGGGGGGGTTGGGGGGGGGTCAGGCATCACTATAATACAAATATCCACAATCAAGCTAATAAGACTCATGTATACTCTTAATATTAGGAAGACAAGCGCCACCACCTGTCCACGAGATAAAGATACAGCGGTGAGAGACTCCGTCAGTGGTGGCTATCTGCTCATTGTTCCTGTCCACCTCAAGAGCAGCGTTCACTCGAGGCAAGGCTAAACACACACAGACGCAGATAGGCAATGATGATGATGATGATGTAAGGATATCCTCCACTGCAGCGGTTCTAGTGTGTTAGAGCTATCGAAGCCTTAATCCTACATACAGTAAGAGTTTTTAGAACCACTACAGTGTGTGCAAGTTGTTAATCCCTACAGGAACAAGCTTACACATATGAGCTGATTGCTTTGTAGGAGAGTAAGAAAACATGAAAGTTAAATGAAAACAGGAAAGAATGAAAGAATAAAAAATAATTGAATATAAGCTTAAAAACTGCAAAATAATTACTGATGATACGGTTTGGCAGATGAATGGACAAAGGTGGGTTGACAGACAGGCAGATAGATAGACAGATAGATGAATAACTAGATGGATTATTTTGGAGATATGAATATATATAAAGTAGGCAGACTGATGGCTTGATAGATAAAGGTATGAACTGATTGAATAAAAATAAATTGATAGACAGATAGATAATCATGCGGATAGTTATATAAATAGGTAGACAGATAGGTAGATAGATATAGATAGATAAAGATATATAGACAAACAGACAGACAGAATACTGAGAGCACCTCAAGGACGGGTTGATATAAGTGCAGGTCCCGGCCGCACCTTTCAGCTCCACTATCTTGCTCCATCTCGCCCGGAAGCCCCGCAAACCTTCGCCACCCAAGCAGCACCTCGCCCGGCAGCCTCCCTCGCCTCCGTCAAGCTTCTCACAGTCACCGCAAAAAACATGTAGAAATCAATATCTCGCGACTGAAAGGAAGGAGATAAAAAACGGTACAAAGCTGGAGCGAGCGTGGCGGCGGCGGGTGTGCGGCGGCCGGGACGCGACACAGCGAGTCTTGTAAACCCGGCGGTAAGTGACTAACAATGTGTGATCCATCAGCCCGCCGCGGACGCACTCTTTAGAAAATTATGCAAAGTTTTCGCGGGTGGCTTCAAAAGGGATGAGCGAGCCGCTGCCCCGCCGCCCTCCGGGGGAAGGGGCGGCCGGGGCCACGAGGAGCGCGAGCTCTTGGGCGAGATGAGGAGTGGTGGGGCGTCCTGGGGCGGGATGAGGCGAGGCGGTGTGCCCCGGGGCAGGGTGAGGCGGGGCGGGGCGACGCAGGGCGAGATAAGGCGGGGTGGGTGTCCCGGAGCGGGGTGAGGCGGGGTGGTGCGCCCCGGGGCAGGGTGAGGCGGGGCAGGCGGGGCGACCCGGGGCGAGATGAGGCGGGGTGGGGCGTCCCGAGGCGGGGTGGGGCAGGGCGGTGAGCCCCGGAGCAGGGTCAGGCGGGGCGGGGCGGAGGGAAACACTGGGCATTGATGGTCTACTTCGCTGCCCTCAAAAACTAAATGTATCATGTTGATTTTTCCCACACCCCGACAATACTCATCATACGTATTTTTTTTTTTGTATCGTTTTGCAGCGCGTCAGCGACGGAGTGGACAGCTCACACTACTTGTGCGGCGCCTCTAATAAACTATTTCCCAACATCATCGATTTCATCTTTTTCCTGGGGATCCGTAACCCGCCGTGGAAAAATGGCAAAAAGAAATAAAATTTTAAACTAGTCAATCCTTCTCATTTCTGACAATTAATCTTGACAATAAGCCGTTCAGATACCGCGTGTGGCGGCGCCAAGGGCCAGCATCGGGGGGCGGGGAGGTGCGCGCAGTGTCGCCAAGCACGAAGCGTAACACCCCGCGCCTCCTTCAGCCCCTGGCGAGGCCGCCTGTGGAAGTCCCTGAGGCAAGCTACGTTGCAGGATGAACAACCGTCGAAGAAATGCCGCCATCACGTAAGGCGAGGCGGCGTGTGTGCGGGTGCTGGTGCGCGGCGCGGGTGTTGGCAGGCCTGGCTTGATGGCACGTCGCGGTAATCCATTGTTATGGTCATCAGTGTCGCCAGTGTAATGGCGCAAGATGGTGGCGGCGGCAGTAGTGGCGCAACCCACAATAATGGAGTTTGATTGTGTTGGGGATTACAATGTCATTGGCCCGGCATTTCCGGCGTGTTTGTGTTGGTCTTAACTACCTCGTGCGGCGCCACGACGCGCCCCTCGCCCTGACGACATGATTACCGCGCCGGTGCTCCGGAAGGTGTCACGCGCCCCCTCCTCCCCTCCTTCCGTCTGCCCCGCCGCCGCCGCCCGTCACTCACGTCGAGGGAGCGTCGATTATCGAGTCACACTCCAGCCTCGGCTCCTCGAGGGGAATCTTTGAACCAATGAGAAAACACATGAAAGAGAGCCAGATTTTTCTTGTTTTACGGAAGCAAAAACTCCGACACAGCAACGCAGGAGCACGTCTGATAAACTTGACTCTCCAGGTTGTCTGAACACGCAGCAGCGCCCCTAGACAACCCGGGGACAACGGCCCCGGCAGGACATAGTTCCCTGTTCCCCCGCAGCAGCGATAAGGCCGCCACGTGCCATGACCTGCTCCCCTTTACAGTCACGTGACCTCGCCCTCAGCCTTATCAACAGGGATCGTTGCCGGATAATGCACGGAACAAGACCGGCACGCGAACGACCGTACACTTCTGGCACGGACGCAACGGGAAATGCAACACCTGAGGTAACGAATCGTAATGATGAGGAGGCTCAGGTGTCGTTCGTCAAGTGTACCCGAGAAGCGTTTCCCGCCAGGCGTCATCCCTTCTGTGGCACAAAGCGAATGACACACAGCTCTCAGTACCGTCGAAAAGCAGGCAAACGTTTCGTAAAGGTATAAAGCTTAAGATAAAACGAGGTAGCAGTAAGAAGAGTTTGAAAGACAGTATTACAGCACGCCATGGTATATACTTTTCCATTCGTTTTATTACTTTAGCTGTGTACTCATTGTCTCAGTAATAAAGGAGAAATTGAGTGAGACGGTTCCAACCCACCTTCACTCAGTGCCAAAAGAGTCATTACCCTCAAGGAGAGACAGAGGTGAAAAGTAACATATCGTTGACTTTGGAAAAATTACAAAGCCCTACCAACAAATAGAACACACACACACACACACACACACACACACACACACACACACACACACACACACACACACACACGCAGCATCCAAGTCATCTACTTACATAACTTTTTGCACCAATCCAGAACCGATTAATCAACTTTATCCTCTCCCAACCCGACTCATGCATCCCTCCTCCTCCTCCTCCTCCTCCTCTCCCCTGTCCTCCTCCCTCCCTCTGTCTCTCCCTCTCCCTCTTCCCCTCCTCCTCCTCTTCCTCCTCCTCCTCCTTTCCCCTCGTATCTCTCTGGCTAATTCACTAATCCTTCCATATTTTCATCCCGCTGGTGGTGTGTGTGGGGCGGGGCGGGAGGCTGGAGAGGGGTGCGGGGGGGGAGGGGGGGGGCTCGGCAGGTCTTCCCACGTCTCCCAGTCACACTCTCACACTCGCTCTCTCACACTTGCCGCCGCTCCTCATACTGTTGATCCCCCGAAAAGCTTCTTGTATTAATTGCCGTGGAGAGATAGGGATGGATGATGGGAAGGTTGGGTGGGTGAGTGTCTGGGTGTCTGTCTGCCTCGCCGCCTGACTGACTTGAGGGGTGGATGCATGGGTGGGTGTCTGTCTGCCTCACTGCCTGCGTACTTGACTGACTGACTGGGTGACTGACTTGAGGGGTGGATGGGTGGGTGTCTGCCTGCCTCGCCGCCTGACTGACTGACCAACTGAATGAGTGACTGACTTGAGGGGTGAATGCATGGATGGGTGTCTGTCTAACTGCCTCACCGCCTACCTACTTGACTGACTGACTGGCTGACTGACTATATGACTGACTTGTTTGTGTGCGTGAGTGTGTGTTTGTTGATTTTTACACAGGGGATGAGCGTCTTCAACTTAAATACATCCACTTTCCTGAGGCATTCATTTTAAAGTGTTGAGTTGCCTCTTGAGGAGCCGTGTATGTCATGGGTGGAGGTTGTTATCAAGAGAAAAAAAGATAACAAGGTAAAAGAAAGAAGAGAGAGAGTAAATATAAAAAAAAAGATATACACAACCACACACACACACACACACACACACACACACACACACACACACACACACACGCAATAAAATAGAGAAACAGAGAAATAAACAAATAAGAAAAAATACACAGAGGGAAAAAAATGTGTTTGAATGTTTGTTTGTCGATCCGTGTGTGTGTGTGTGTGTGTGTGTGTGTGTGTGTGTGTGTGTGTGTCTGTCTGTCTGTATGTCTGTCTGTCTGTCTGTCTGTCTGTCTATCTATATGTATGTATGTATGTATGTATGTATGTCTCTCTGTCTCTCTGTCTGTCTCTCTCTCTGTCTGTTTGTCTGTCTTTCTGTCTCTCAGTCTGTCTCTCTGTCTGTATATACTGTATGTCTCTGCCTGCCTGTCTGTCTGTCTATACCCGCGCTCCCTACAACAGGCGGCCGAGGACTAAACGCAAAGTAATGAACGATGAAAACGCAATTAGGACCCAAAATAAAAACAAGCTGATAGACGTCGCTCGCACATGTACACACACACGGGAGACGGATGGGAACACGAGGTCTGGCAGGCGGTTCTTCGCTCGCTTATTTAAATGTAGATGCTGACTGTAAATACCAATAACAAAGAGAGAGAGAGAGAGAGAGAGAGAGAGAGAGAGAGAGAGAGAGAGAGAGAGAGAGAGAGAGAGAGAGAGAGAGAAACGAAGCTAGACTCATAATTTAGAAGACTGGTTGAAAAGAAAGACACAGACACATAAGAAGCTACAATCATCCAAGGAAAGTACTCGTATGTTTATAAAAAAAAAAAAACATGTATTGAAGACCTGACCTCGTACAGACAACCTTTAACAGAGAGAATAAACTTGCAAACGAAGAACACCCGAAGAACAGAAGCCAAAGAACTGGAGAAGTCGTAACAGTCCCTCCATACCAGTCAATATCATGTTTTTCTCTATATATCACCCCGGCTTCCTATACTTTAACCTCCCCTTGTATTCCTTCCTTCCGTTCCTTACCTTTTTCCCTGCCCTCTTCCCCTTCCCCTCATGCCGTATAGGAGTCGCACACCAACACACGTCCTGTCCGAAGCATCATCCCCGAGACTGCTCACTTTCCGGCTCCCATACTCTAACCTCCCATATCATCTCCCTTCCTCCTTCCCCTCCTTCCCTTTCTCCACGTCACCATTCCCCTTTCCCTCACGTCGTAGCAGTCACACATACACGTCCTCCTTCAAGCATCACCCCAAACTGCTCACTTTCCGCTTCCCATACTCTACACTCCCATATCATCTCCCTTCCTCCCCGTTTCCACGTCCCCTTCCCTTCCCCTCGCGCCGGCCGCCTCCCAGGGTACAAAGCCCTTTAAAACGAGCTTCACCATTACGCTAAGACTATAAATATGTTTATCTGAGCATTGTAGGTTAGGGCGTGTCGGCGACTAAGAGGATTTCTAGCCAAAAGTCAGAGAGTCTCCCTGCCATAATCACCGGGGGAAGCGAGGGGGAAGAGATGGCATGATGGGTAATCCTGCCGGGGGGGCGGAGGGCAGGAGGGAGAGGGGGGTGGAAGGGGTCTCGTGGGGGAGGAAACAGGAGGGTGGGAACTGAAGGGAGTGAAGGGATATGGGAGACAAGGCAAGGACGGAACCGTGGTGGGCGTTGTTGAATTGTGTTACTGAAGAGAGAATTCAAGACGTAGTGTTAGTGAAGAGAAAACCAGGGAGAGGAAGGTGGGTGGAAGGGGTCTCGTGGGGGAGGAAACAAGAGAATGGGAATGAAAGGAGTGAAGGGATATGGGAGACAAGGCAAGGACGGAGACGTGGCAAAGTTGAATCGTGTTACTGAAGAGAGAATTCAAGACGTTGTGTTGTATTAGTGAAGAGAAAACCAGGGAGAGGAAGGTGGGTGGAAGGGGTCTCGTGGGGGGAGGAAACAAGAGGATGGGAATGAAAGGAGTAGAGGAAAATGAGAGAAAAGGCAAGAACAGGGTCGTAACGGGACTAAATTCTGTATTATAAGACATTTTCGAGTCTCACATCAGCTATTTCTAAAGGTCAAAGAAGGGGTCAATTTGGTTTTCCTGTAGATTCACGGTACAGAGGGAGAGTCAAACTACCACCAGGGTCATAAAACTACTCCTGGAAATGCCTACAACCCTTACGAAAGCCTTGTCAAATATGTGTTCTTGGGCGACGGAATGTTTTATAATACAACACTAAAGACGAGACGCAATGTGATGGAGACGAATTCTTAAGTCTTCCACTGCACGTAAAGGAAAGTAGAGCATGAGAAAGGAGATTAGTCACAGGTGCTTTCCGTTAACCTTCAAGCATTACCAACCATCTGCAGCCTTGGAGACATTTCCCGGAGACAAGATTCAAGATACAGGTCCTGAAAACGACGAAAACCAAAATCTAACACGACAGAAAGCACTACCCCAGCCTGTGTCTCCTTAGTGCAGCTACTGTTGAGATGCACACAATAATCAAGTTAACTCCTCCAAGGCTGTTCAGTTATTATATGTGGAAACTGTATAATTGAAGATCAGGTCTAACACGGATGGTTTTCTCGGGTTCTTAGTGTCCCAATGCTTCTTGTTATTGCAAAGAGAAGATGGCGCCACTATAAACACTTGCCTGCGCCATGATGGGCTGGGGCCGAACACCATACAAGGCGTAGACGTAAAAAATAAAAATAAAATAAAAAAAAGTTAAAAAAAAGACCAAACATTATGTACTCGAAACGAATCAACAAAGGCCTCAAACTTGAATGTCTCTTCCATATTGTCTCCTCTTATGTTAATATTCGCTGCTATCTCCTCATCCTCATCTTCATCCTCCCCCACAAGGCAGGGCAGCACCATTCTCTCACTCACTCTCCCCTCCGGACGCCGCGACAACCACCACCACCACGTCATTAAACTGTTGGCGCAAATCCCGCTTAATTCAAACATAAATTAACAAGCTTAGCGCCCTCGCCACACTCCCTGTGAAAACATCAAACAGGATCATCCTCGGCCGCGTAATGTGTGCGGCGGGAGGGCTGGCAGGCGCGCTTCCCCCGCCACCCTTCCGGCGCGCCACAGAGGGCCTCGATTCCCGCGACGCCCGCCAGAATTCCTGCGTGTGGAGAGGACCCTTGCGGCGTGGGTCCCAGGGGTGAGTTTGCCGGCCGCGGGGGAGTCGCAGTGATATATTCTTGGCGATCCCTTATTATGGTGGTCGCCGGGGTAAGCTTCCTCAGTCCTAACCCAACATTATGCACAAGAGGAGTTCTGCGCTGCTCTGCCTATGCCTTTTGCCTCCCCCGCTGCCTCACCGTCCCTTCCCTCACACCCAGACTATGCAGGTAAAGTAACTCCCACGCTCCCTCCTCCTCCTCCTCCTAATCTTCCTCCTACTCTTCCACTAGCTTGCGCCTCGTCTCTGATATGCCACAGGGATTAGCATCTCGTAAAAGTCATCTCCTCCATCTTCTCCTCCTCCTCCTCTACTCCCAGCCTCCGTGATGTCCCAAGAAGACCTAACTAACCCTGTCGCTTCTGCCATTTTGCTTCCCATCACTCTGGCATCCCTTCCTCTCGTCCCTGCATCTTCTCACACCCTCCCCCTGTCACCCTGTCATCATATCCCCCTGTCTGCATTCCTGTTAACTCTCATCCTTTTATCCATCTATGCCTCCTCATCTACCTCTTTCTTTCTCTCCTCCCTGTACTCTGCAAACCATTCCAGATTCTCTCCCTTTCTTCCCTGTCCTCTGCCAAACTATTTACATTCTCTTCCTTACTTTCCTATCCCTCGCCTTCCCTTCCACACTGTCTCCCTCCCTATTCCTGTTCCTATTCCTGTTCCAAATCCCTCCTCTCTCTCCCTCTCCTATTCCCTTCAACCCCCTCCACACTCTCTCCCTCCATCTCCATCCTCCTCTATCCCTTCACAGTCTCTCTCCCTTCCCTATCCCTCGCAATCCCTCCTCTTTCACCCTATCCTATCCCTTTCAACCCCCCCTCCCTTACACCCACTCCCTCCGTTCCCCTCCCCCGTGCCCCTCCCTCTACTCTCCCCGCCGATAAATAACTCAGCCGCCAGCGAGGCACGCGACCCGGCCATCACGCATCGCCCCAACCTTCGCCCTGAGCTGACAGCGAGAGGGAGAAGCTCGTGCGGGGAGGAGGGTAGCGGGGGGCGGCCAGCGAGGGGAGGACCTGATGCTGGTGGAGTATGAGGAGAAAGAGGCCTTGAAGGAGTATGATGGAAGGATCTGAGGATGCTGCATGAGGAGAAGGAGGAGGAGAAGGAAGAGGAAGAGATCTTGAAATGACACAACGGAGAAATCTGATGGTGGAATTTGAGGAAGAGGTTTTGAAGTCTATATAATGGAGAGAATTTAATGATATGGAGAGCATGAGGAGTCTTAAACGGTATATACAAGCTGACGTTTGAGGAATCACACACACACAAAAAAAAAAAAATTAAAGAAAGAAAGAAAGAAAGAAAAAACAAGCACAAAGATAGATAGATAGATAGATAGATAGACAGATAGATAGATAGATAGATAGATAGATACCCGAAATCAAACCCACATCAATCAATTAAAATAAAATCATGGAACACAAACCAACTATTGATACGAAAAATATATCCATAAAAATTCACATGGACTGTCGTGTGGCGAATCAGCCGCAGAAAGAAATAACACGTGTTCACAAGTGTCTTAATCGCCTCCCTGGGTTGTAAGGACGCGCGTGTTTAAAAAGGAAAGGAAAAATAAAGAAAAGAAAAGAAAGAAAAGAGCAGCGGCGCCTCTCTCTCTCTCTCTCTCTCTCTCTCTCTCTCTCTCTCTCTCTCTCTCTCTCTCTCTCTCTCTCTCTCTCTCTCTCTCTCTCTCTCTCTCTCTCTCTCTCTCTCTCTCTCTCTCTCCTTCATCCCTTCTCCCTCTCTCTCCTCTTTCCTCCCTCCCATCACCCTCCATTTCTTCCTCCACCACCCCTTCCCTTCTTCTTCTTTCCTTTACTCTTCCTCCCATGTCTTCCCCTCCTCCTTCCTCCCCTCCCTTATTTCCTCCATTCTTCCTCCTTCTCCCTCTACCCCGTCCTTCCTTTTTCCTTCCAGTCTTTCCTTCCTTCCTCTTTCTTTCTTCTGGTATTCCTCCTTCTTCTCTCCCTCTACCCCCATGTCTCCTTTCTTCTTTTGCTCTTCCTCCTTCTCCCCCCTTCTTCCTCCTCCTCCTTCCCCTCCCCCCCCCCCGCCGAGGCACGCGACAGGCCAGGGTAATGATGTTATTAATCCTCACTTAGCTCGGGTGTCCATGAACCGGCGGCGCTGGAGGCGAGGCGGTGATTGTGTGTCTATCCCTGTACCTCCTCTTCCTTCTTCCCCCCTTCCCCTTCCTTGCCTGCCTCCCTTCCCTTCTTTCCTTCCTTCTCTTCCTCTGTCTTCCTTTCTTCCTATTCCTTTTTTTTTCTCTTCATACCTCCTCCTCTTCTTCCTCCTCCCTCCTTCCCTTCCCTTCTTTCCTTCATTATCTTCCCCTTTCTTCCCTTCTTCCTACTCTTTCTTTTCTTCTCTCCATTCCTCCTCCTCCTCCTCCTCCACGTTTTTTTCTTCTTCCTCCTCCTCTTCCTCCTCCTCCTCTTCTCTTCTTGTTACTGCCCATCCCTTTCCTCTCTCTCCCTTTCCATCTCTCCTTCCCTCCATCCTTCCTTTTCCTCCCTTTTCCTCCCTTCTCCTCCCCCTCTATTAAAGCCTCCCTCCCTGCCTACTCACTTTTCTCTCCCTTCTTCCTCCAGTCTCTCCCTCTCTCCTCTCCATTCCTCCCTTTCTCGCTCCCTTTTCTTCCATCTTCTCCCTTCTCTTTCTATCTTTTTTTATTATCTCCCTACTTTTCTTTCTCCCTTCGTCCGTCCGTCTCTCCCTCCCTTCTTTCCATCTCTCCTCCCTCCTTTTATTGCTGCCTCCCTCCCTCCCTCATTCTCTCCCTTATTTTTTCATCATTTTTTACTCCTTTCTTCCTCCACTCTCTCTCTCTCTCTCTCTCTCTCTCTCTCTCTCTCTCTCTCTCTCTCTCTCTCTCTCTCTCTCTCTCTCTCTCTCTCTCTCTCTCTCTCTCTCTCTCTCTCTCTCTCTCTCTCTCTCTCTCTCTCTCTCTCTCTCTCTCTCTCTCTCTCTCTCTCTCCCTCTCTCTGCTTCTTTCTTTCTCCCTCCCTCTCTCTCCTCTTTCCCTCCCTCTTTTTCGCTCCCTTCCTCCCTCTCTTCCTCCCTCCCTCCGTTATATTTTTTCTCTCCTCTCTCTTATCCCCCTCTCATCCTTTTCCTTTTTTTCCTTTGTTTTCTTTGTTTTCCTGTTTGTCTGTTTATCTGTCTCTCTGTCTGTTCCTCGGTCTGTCTGTCTGTCTGTCTGTCTGTCTATTTGTCTGTCTGTTGAGAGAGAGAGAGAGAGAGAGAGAGAGAGAGAGAGAGAGAGAGAGAGAGAGAGAGAGAGAGAGAGAGAGAGAGAGAGAGAGTTTATAGATCTTATATACTAGAAAGAAAGGAGAAGGAGGAGAACAAAAATTAGGAGAACATGAATTAGAACAAGAACAAGATGATGAAGATGATGAAAAAAATAAAAGATGAAGAAAGAGAAGATTCTGCCCTTCCTTCCTTCCTCTTCCTATTAAAATACTGCATTTGCCCTTCAAGCTTTTCTCTCCCCTTCTCTTTCCTTCCCAGTACTGCCCCTCAACCCTTCTTTCCCATACCTAAGGCTGCATCTGACCTGCCTTCCCCTTCCCAGCACTGCTTCTCCTGTCCCTTCCTTCCTTCCCCTTCCCAATACTGCTTTCTACCCTTCCTTCCTTCCATCCTTCCTTCCTTCCTTCCTTCCTTCCCCTTCCCAATACTGCTTTCTACCCTTCCTTCCTTCCATCCTTCCTTCCTTCCTTCCTTCCCCTTCCCAATACTGCTTTCTAATATCTTCCTTCTTTCCTTCCTCCCTTCCTTTCCTCCTTACCCCTTCCCAGTACCGTCTCTCCTGCCCTTTCCTTAATTCCCTTACCCAGTCCCGCCTCTCAAGCAAACGTACTGACAACACCACCACCACCACCACCACCACCATCTCCTCCCCTTCGTACGCGGCCCAATAAGTGCTAATGTGCCGTCCATTACAAGTGATTGAGGGGCTAATGGCCGAGAGGATTAAAACTTTATAAAGGATATCACATCACCTACAAAAAGTATCGAATTCCACAGTTAACCCTTTTCGATATCGGGAGGAGATTTTTATGGCGTCTATTACGGGGTGTGTGTGAGGGGCGAGGAGGAGGAGGTGGTGAAGAGGAGGAGGTAAGGAGGAGGAGGTGGCGAAGAGGAGGAGGAGGTGAAGAGGAGGAGGTAAGGAGGAGGAGGTGGCGAAGAGGTGGCGAGGAGGAGATAGGGCGAGGAGGTGCGGCCGTCGAGCTCCTATCGGTCCAAATCAACACTCGGGAACAGCATTTTTTCACTCGCTTCGTATCGTCGCCTGTGAGCGCTGATGAATTGGCCGACTCGTGTAATGAAAGTCCCACGGGCGGCGGTCATTAGCGGCGCGCATGACACCTTATGATTGATCACGTGACGCTGACGAGGCCGCTCCAACCCTTTGTTCTCTTTTTGTTCTGTCCGCAGCGCCGCCAAGGTCGAGGGGCGAGGGTCATCGGAGGAGCCATGGCCTGGGAGGATAACACAGACACTAACCCTCTCACAATACAAGTCCTGAGTGACCCTTAACAAAATTCGGTTCGTGAGACGCTAAGGCTTAAAGGTACACCCATAGATGTTTAACTAATCTAACTTAATCTAACCTAACCTAACCAAGAACAGAGAAGAAACACACTAACCCCTCCACAAAATTAGTATTGAGTGACTCTTAACTAAGTCTTAGTCGTGAGGGGTTAAGACTGGAAGGGGAAGGAAGGAAGGGAAGAAAGGAAGGGAAGGGAGGAAGAGCTTGAAGGCTGGACTGGGAAGGGGAAGGAAGGGCAGAAGACAGCATTTTGGACTTAAACTAATCTAACTTAACCTAACCTAACTTGACCTAACTTAACCAAGACCTGCAAAAAACACACACACACCAACCCTTTCCGAAAACAAGTCAACGGTCCGACAGCGATAACAGAACTAAAACTATTATATTAAGCTAAATAACACGAAATAAACCACAACATAACAATAAGAAGCAACAGAATAGGAAGACTAGCTAGGTTTGAAGACTGACTCGGCGGCGGCGGCGGGGTAGCAGCGGTGAGCGGGCGCGGCGGCGGCGGGCTGAAGGTGGCGATAGGGATCAATTATCAGGGCAGGAGTTTGAAGTTATACTACATGTGTGATGCGAGTGATAAGTGGGCGGGAGGCAGCACGTGGGCCGGCGGGGGAAAGGGGGGAGAGAGGGGGAGGAGCAGATGTAAGGGGACAGTGGGGAGGAAAGGGTAGGAGAGGCTGGGGAAGGGGCAGGAGGAGGAGGAGGTGAACCAGGATATAAAACAAGAAAAGGGATAGAAGGACGGAGTTAAAGAGGAAGAATAGGAGCAGAGATTGGGGTACAGGAAAGGATTCGGAATAGAAGGAGGAGGAGGAGGACCAGAGAAGGGACAAGAAAAGGAATAGGAAGAAGAACGGAGAAAAAGGGATAGTAGGAACAGAGATTGGGATACGGACGATAGGAGAAGGGAAGAAGAGAAAAGTTGGAAAGTTTCGTTTAGTCGGCGCAACATCTGTGGTCATATGCCGGAGAGAGACAGAAGTGTAAGGAATTATAGAAGGAAACAGATCCCAGGAGACGGGACACAACCCCCGATTAATACCTGGTACCCATTCACTGCTGGGTGGATAGGGGCGTAGGGTATCGGAAAAGCCGCCCAAATTTTTCCACTCCGCCCGGGAAGGGAAGAGGAGAACAAGGGGAAGGAAGATAGGAAGGGAACAAGGAAGAGGGGACAGGAAAAGGGATAGATAGGCGGGACAGGGGATGAAGCAGGGATGGGGACAAGTGCAGGGGTAGAGTAAGGAGTAGTAAGAGCTGGGGGGGAGAGGGGGAGGAAGGGGGGATGTGGAGGAGAGGAGAAGGAGGGGAGGGGAGGTGGGGGTGTCAACAGTGGACAGAGGGAACCTGTTTGTCTAGCTGGTCCACACACACACACACACACACACACACACACACACACACACACACACACACACGCATATCAAAAAACATCACAAACATCCCACACAAACACACAACTCTTCCCGAGGAGCAACAAGTCGTGTGGCGGCGGCGGCGGCGACGGAGGTGGTGGTGATGGTCGTGGTGGTGGGTGACGGGACAGAACCATCACTACCACCACCACTACCACCACCACCACCACTATCACCACCACTACCCACACCACGACCACCATCACCATCACCATCACCACCACCACCATCACCTCACCAACGCCTACCTCAGGGCACGTGTCCATGGGTGCCTCGGTGTGGGTGTGGTGGCCCCATGACATGACCCACCCCTGTCAGTGACCCTTGACCCACCTGCCTTTTCTCACCTTCCCTCATAACAACACTTCACACCTGGAGTTCCTTTTCCGGCAGCGCATTTTTTTCTGGTAATGACAGGAATGGTGGAGGGAACCAGATGGAGAGGGAGACCGAGAGTGAAATACATGGACGGATTGGTAAAGCTGGTACGGGAGAATATGACGGGTGGACAGTTCATCAGAGCCACGAGGGACAGAAGAAGATGGAAGTCCTTGGTTGCCCACGTCCTGAAGGATATGGCACGGCGGTAAGGTAAGATAAGGTCATTCTCTGATGCCTCTGTTCTCTTCCTTTGATGAATAATCCTTTTAAACCTCAATTCTTGCTTTCCTGATGCTTTCTGCTCTTCCCTTGACTCTTACTAACTTCTTTTCTCTCCTGGCCCTTCCCGTCACGCAGCTGCCTCTCTCTCTCATCACCCTTCCTTTCTTACGGAGCTGTTCTTTCATATCTCCCTATAATGAACCCTTTCCTTAACCTCAATTTCTGGCTTTTCCGATGCGCCCTTTCCTTCCCTTTCCCCTCCCTGCCTTCCTCCTCGCTCCTCATTTGTTTTTCTATGTAGCTGTTCTTTCTGTTATTTCCTCGTTGGTCTCTCCCTATAATGACCCCTTCCCTTAAACCTCAATTTCTGGCGGTCCCGATGCGCTCTTCCATTTCCTTTCATCTCCCTGCTTTCCTTTTCCTGTTTTTTCGCCTCCTTACGTAGCTGCTCTTTCTTATTTTCCCTATAATGAACCCTTCCCTTAAACCTCAATTTCTGGCTTTCCCGACGCGCTCTCCCTTCCCTTTCCTCTCCCTGGCTCCCTTCTCCCGTCTCCTCGCCGCGCTGTGACACACTCCCAGGCGAGGCAGACCCGCTGGACTTGACCATAACAGACAGATCTGCCCAACAACGTGTTTTCGGTCGAGTGGGCTAACAGAGGGCTGGGCCGGGGCGATAACTGGTGCGGCGGCCAAGCTGGAGGGGGACACTACCTGACCATGAAATGTTGTTAGGGTGGCAGGTCCTCTCCCCTCTGGATCATGGCCGCCTCCCCTCTCGATCACGGATATTGGCTAAAAGGTGATACGCCGGTCGCTTTGTGTCCCCTCCTCCCGCGCCCTCACGCCAGGATTCCGGTCTCATAGGTTTTTTAGCTCTCCAGTTATAGTTTGATCTCCCTCCCTCTCTCTCTCTCTCGCTCTCGCTCTCGCTCTCTCTCTCTCTCTCTCTCTCTCTCTCTCTCTCTCTCTCTCTCTCTCTGGTGCGCCTGTCGTGTGCGTCCGTCCTGTCTCTCTCGTATTCCCCGTCTTGTTTGTGGAGGATTTTTTCCCATTTTTCTCTCGTGTAATCTACGAACGCCTTTTTCTCTGGTACGTGACATCAATGGCCTTTTTGAAAACAGGCGTCCCTCTAGCGCCGCTTTGAAGACGTTCCCTTGCTCTAAAATTCGACTTTTCAGTAAAACTATCATTTATAAATTAAGGTTTTTTTCCCAGTCACTTGTTGAGCATTTATCTGGAATAAAAGTTTGTCTTTCCATGGCCAGTGAACCGCATTAAGGAGACGGCTGGTAAACCTAGATAACAGGAATGGTTGGGCTGCTTCTTCACCATGAAATGCTGTAAGGGGCGACCCTCACCCGCTGCTACACCCGCCAAGGCCGCCACCAGGGCCGAGGGAGCGAGTGGGAGGCTGAGTGAGTCCTGCGAGCCGGGGACGGACGGACGGCGGAGAGGAGGGAACCAAACTATTTACTCGTGGAAAACCCGACTGGAAAAACAAACTCCGAGGACTGAGCCGGCGAAGCAAACGGTGCTGCTTCGAGGGAAAAATATTTGACTTGGAGAAAATAATGACAAAGGATAAAAGAACAACAGCTTGCTCGTGTTATAAAGAGGAAGGAACTACGCCTATAGGAGAACCATAACAAGGGCGACAAGTGGACGAGTATCGGTCACCGCGGAGACAGGGAGAGGGAAGGAGCAAGGGAGGAAGTGGGTCAAGGGTGTAGATAGGAGGGGGGAGGCACCGGGCCGTGTTCGGTGGGCATGGCCGCGGGTCGAGGCTTGGGTTTATAGAGCTTGAGGCCAGGTGAGTCGGAGGTAATTGAATTAGTAGGTGAATGTTGTCCGCCGAGGAACTGGTGTGGGAGACATTGTGTGCCGGGACGGGGCTAGGAACGGGAGGGCACGGGGCGGGAGGCAAGGGATAGGGAACAAGAGGGTCGCGAAGGATAGGAGAAGGCGGTGGAGAGAGGGGAGGCAATGGATAGGGAACAGGAGGGTGGGTGATGGAGGCTCGACGGGCAGAGCGGGAAAGGAAGGCAAGGGATAAGGAACAAGAGGGTCGCGAAGGATAGGAGGAGGCGGTAAAGGACGGGAGGGAAGGGATAAGAAAGGGAGAGTGACGAGTGATAGACGGAGGTGGTGAAGGGACGAGAGGCAATGGATAGGGAAGAAGAGGCTGACGAAGGATAGGCGGAGGCGGAGAAGAGACGGAGATCAAGTGATAGGGACAGTGGAAGGACGAGGGGGAAGCGGAGGCGGTGAAAGGAGGGAGAGGTAATGGATAGGGACGGTAGAGGGACGAAGGACAGGCGAAGGCGGTGAAGAGACAGAGATCAAGGGATAGGGACAGTTGAGGGACGAGGGGGAAGCGGAGGCGGTGAAAGAAGCGAGAGGTAATGGATAGGGACGGTAGAGGGACGAAGGACAGGCGGAGGCGGAGAGGGAACGGGAGGCAAAGGATAAGCGCGAGGGTGTCGGAGGAAGACGCTGAGTCCATGATAGATCCTGAAGGACACCCAAACGCTAAGAAAACTAAGCACAATATTTTATGCCGCAGTGTCTTTCGGTTCACTGCCCTTGAATTCCTTAGTTGACTCGCTGCCCCAGTACCCTGAGTAAATATTCGGACTCTTTATTCATCGTTCCTGAAGAGCGCCAGTGAGGTCTCTGACAAGCGTAATATCGGCGAGCACTGAGCGGCCTCTCAGACGTAATCCCCCACGAGTGACGTCATCAAATAACGTCGGGCGGGAGGCAAACACGAAAATTTATCCTTACAAATATTTGATCTACAAGGCTTATTGGAAATAAAAAGAGAGGTATATTCAATATCAAAATAGAAAAGGAAAATGGAATAAGCAAAAATCTGTGAGTCTCCCGCGCCGCGCCGCCTATGGAGAGGCAGCCGGCGTGACGGGCGGCCCAGGCTGCCGGGCGGGGGGACAGGGGGCGCGCCGACCCCGAGGGGCGGGAATTGTGCCTGGCTCACCACGGGCTGCTGGCCACACGCCGGGGACACTGGCGGAGATACACGGGGGGTGGGGGGCACCAACACACACACACACACACCACCGAGGGTTGCCGGCCACACCCGGGGGACAAGCCGGGGGAACACGGCCCACCCGCATCACCACGCCGCCACACACCGTGCATGCAGGACACCCGCCAGGCGGCGCCCTCGTGGCTGTAATGAGCCTGTGCCTCTTTGTGGCACGTAAAGCAAATTTGACACCGTGCTAATGGTACTCCAGGAAGAGCAAATAATGACTTGAGTTGCCAAGGCAAGCACTGCGGCGGCGGCGGCGGCGGCAGGACTCACGGCGCACACACACACACACACACACACACACACACACACACACACACACACACCCGTCCCGGTGACTGCCGGTAACGGCGCACAGGACACGGCTCTCCAGGAAATACATTGTTTGCTGAGCGGGTTGTGTATTTACCTTTTCCTGACTGCCAATACCCGCATTTTTTTCTAACCGGCAAATATGTAAATAAATATATAAAAACGATCAAAGAGACAATATAAGTACACACACACACACACACTCACACACACACACACACATATATATATATATATATATATATATATATATCTATATATATATATATATATATATATATATATATATATATATATATATATATATATATATATATATATATATATATATAGACACACACGCGTCTCATTCCGGCGGGCGCCGCGCTCCCCGGCGGTGTCTGGTGCAAGATCTGTGCTGGATTACTCGGGAATTTCGCGCCTTACCAAGGGGCAACAAATTTTTATAGGCCATAAAGTGGCGGGTATCGCGGCGATTTGCGGCGATAGCGGCGATCAGAAGGCGCGGGACGGAGAGCCACATGCATTACCGCCGCCATTGTTGTGCCGCCGCGCCGGGCTCCTCGCGACACCCACAATGTCGCGGCCAAGACACAGGAGGCGCGGCGTCCGGCGAGGCGGTGTCCTGCTGCTCCACTTGTGACGGCCTTGTGACCGCAGCCATCTTGGTTGTTTATAATCAAGTTCGCACCAAAAATGAATCATCACGGCCGCCTTATCGGGCACGCCCGCTGCAAGCCGTCCCTCCCCTTTGTGCTTCATTCAGCTGTGCGGTGATTCACTCGCGCCCTGATCGCTCCACTTGCAGGCTATACATATTGATTTGCTATGGCAGGACGAAAAAATATGAAACTCTCTAAATATTGAGGTATAGGGCAGCTAAATCCTGGGCCGGGCCGAAGCCCAGCCACGCGTCTGCACAAAAGAATATGACAGTCGAGATGCGTTTATCACAAAGCGAAATACGAATATTCATTTCTGGGGAGCTTCTGAACCTCTGGCTTATATGCTTTGGAGAAATAAACGATACCTGAGTGATGGTCGCAACCCTCAGGCGCTTGCCGCCGCCGATATTGAGCCTTACCGTGCCGCGCGCTAGGACCGGAGGGCGCCGGCTTCGTTTCGGTCTGTAATGACCCCAAAAATGAAATATTGTGCCTCCCAGAGAGAGCGAGATAAGGGAGATTGAATGGGGTGTTCCATCTACAACAACGTATCCGACACCCATTCCGGAATGCGAGCGAATTTGCTTTGGATAAACTTTCGATTTGCAGAGTGTGCAAAATGCCTGGCGGAGGACATCAAGTGGGAATTATTCTCCATGATCGTGTGTGCCCGTGCACGCCGGCGGCGCCGCGGCCACGGCCGGCACGGCCCATGATACCATCTGCCATGCAAGCTCCATATATATATATATATATATATATATATATATATATATATATATATATATATATATATATATATATATATATATATATACATACATACATACATACATACATGCATACATGCATTCATACATGTGGATCAACAGAGGTGTAGGGTGAGCCCCGGTGTCCCGCCCCCCGCCCCTGTACCCTCTGAACCCCCGATGGCCGCACTGGCTCACACACGCACGTGGGCCACAAGGACACATGAGGAGGGTCACATATTCGAAGACAAAGTTTGATATTTCCGCTGTTATGTGCTTATCAGCAGCACCCCGCGCAGCCGCCGGTGCGACGGGCGGGCGGGCGGAAGGGTGGGGCCGAGCCCGGCAGGTGCAGGGGCGGCACATGGTGGGCGTATTGATACACTTATAGGCTAATGGTGACGCCCGCCACAGCCTCGCAGGCCCCGCCGAGCACCACACCGCGCAGCGTCCCGTGCACGACACACATATTTTATGTAAGACAGCCTCTAGTGAAACGCTGCAAACTTACGCCTCGCTCTAGAAATATATCATTAAAACAAATCCAGAAAAATAGTGACGAAGCAAAGAAAACCTGAGCAGGTCATATCATACCAATGACAGACGCGCAGCCAAAGTAACACTGCCAAGCCAGGAAGTGAAGGGGTTGTGAGACAGACAGACGACTAGAGGTGGAAAGACGGACTTGGAACACTTACCGGAGCACGACGGAGCTCACTAACATCACACAAAAGAGAAGTTGAGAACGTCGGGAAAGGCCTTTGTTCTGCAGTGTAGCTACTGAAGAGGAGGAGGAGGAGGAAAAGGATGATAATGACGATGATAATGGTGATGATAATAATGATGATGGTGATCCTTTTTAGCGTTGGACGAGTGATTATCGAAAGTGGCGGATGGTGTGGATGGCAGAGGCGAGGCCCGTCCATAAATACTCCACGGATGGGAGAAGGGGGACCTGGACGCCTCCCTATAAAACATCTATCTCGTGTCTACGGCGCCGAGCCAATTTTTCTCCCCGTCCGTGTTTTCCCGCGCCTTTGTGATTTTTCGGATTTTCGTTCAATTGCATTTAAAGGTTTTCGTTCTGATTTTACTTTTTTTATACGAGACTGGGTGCTCTCTCTCTCTCTCTCTCTCTCTCTCTCTCTCTCTCTCTCTCTCTCTCTCTCTCTCTCTCTCTCTCTCTCTCTCTCTCTCTCTCTCTCTCTCTCTCTCTCTCTCTAACGCTTCACTTTATCCCTCCCTTTCTGTGCCTTCCTCCTTCCTCCCTTTTTCCCCGCTCCCCGCCGCCCCCCCTGCCGTCCCCCGCTCCCCGCCCCTCCTCTCCTCCCCCCAGATATTCGGCGTCATGTCCTGGCGCCCCTCTGCCCATTTCCTACCGACAAATCAACGAGAAAGGACCAAAAGGGCGGACATACACGCGCAAGACAAACACGGCTGTCGCTACAATCTCTCCATTGCTTCGCACTTGAGAACCTACAGTAGGGGAAGTCGAGACGCTGCCGAAGTCACCCACGAACTCCACACCGCCTCAAGGTTTTCCCTCACCCCCGCCGCCAGAGCCCAGGGCGAGGGAAGGAGCGCCGAAGAAGCCTTGCAAATCCCTCCAAAAATAGCCACGGTTACGCCCCTTTAGCCGGGTCCCGAACGTCAGGTCTGATAAGGTGTTATGGAACTCATTTCCGAGAGACCTGCACGAGGAAATAAAGTCATATTTCAACCCAATAATATCATATCACCAGCTCCACCAGACTGATCCTATTATGCTCAAATGAGAGAGGTTGGAGTGAGGAGGAGGAGGAGGAGGAGGAGGAGGAGGAGGAGAGAGAGAGAGAGAGAGAGAGAGAGAGAGAGAGAGAGAGAGAGAGAGAGAGAGAGAGAGAGAGAGAGACATACATACATACAGACAGACAGACAGACAGAAACAGGCACACACAGTTACTGACAAATAAAACAGATACACAAACCTTCTGCACACACACACACACACACACACACACACACACACACACACACACACTAGGAGACAGTCGGCTGATGGGGAGGAGATTAACATGCGATGGCGAGGGTGACGGACCTGCGGATGACGGACGAACGGACAGACGGTCGGATGAACGGACGATTAGGTGACGGACGGACAAGATAGACGGACACGGACGGGCAGATAGACGGATAACGCACGCACGGACAAACTGAATGATGCAGATAATTATAGACAGACAAACAGACTAACAATATAAAGCGGCCATTCTGTAGGCGTATGAATATAATTATCAGTGGTTATCAGTAGTAGTAGTAGTAGCAGTAGTAGTAGTAGTAGCAGTAGTAGTAGCAGTAGTAGTAGTAGTAGTAGTAGTAGTAGTAGCAGCAGTAGAAGTAGTAGTAGTAGTAGTAGTAGTGTTTTGTTTTGTTTTTACAGCTAAGTAGGAAGCAGGAACACACCCACCCCTCGTGAGGTGGGTGTGTTCCTCGGCGTAATGTCAAAGGGTTCTGGTAAGGGGTGTGTGAGTGTGTGTGAGTGAGGGAGTGTGTATGTTCCTCGCTGTAAGTAATATGAGTTAGTAGCGTGTATTGTGTTCCCTGGAGTGCGTTGCTTCCTAAAACTCGTCCAAGGGTCCTCGTGGGGTGGGTGTGTCAGACCAGGTCAGGTGCGGTCCCGGGATATGCCTTTCCAACGGCTCCCTGATTTTCTGTTCTGTCAATATCAATGTTCTCGTGTTTCAACTCTAATTTTCTTCAGTTTTCACTTGACATTTTTTTTTTCACTGATTTTGCACCTGTGTTTTAGTCTTCTGAACTCTTTGTCTTTCCCTCCAGAGTTTTTTCAAGTAACTTTTCCTTTCCTCTATAGTCTCATTTTCTTTACTGCTATTTATAAGTAGTAATATGTCAGCTAGGTGTTCGTTCCTCGGCGCAATGAGTTCCGAGGCAGTGAGTGCGGTCTCCCTTTATCACGGCGACTTTCATGAGGGTCGTATCATAAGACATTCCGCCGCCCAAGAACACATATTTGACAAGGCTTTCGTAGGAGTTGTGGGCATTTCCAGGGGTAGTTTTATGACCCTGGTGTTAGTTTGACCCTTCTTCTGTACCGTGAACCTAAGGAAACACTCATTAGAACCCGACAGACCTTTAAAAATAGTTGATGTGGGAAGCGAAAGTATCTTATAATACCAACCTCAGTGGTCCCTCACAATGAGTCTTCGGCCCTTCCTCTTATCACATTAACGGCCATTCTTCCCACTCGTCATACAGGTTTTTTTTTGTCCTGTTCTCCAACCCAGACAGAGGAATTTCACTTCGCGCGTTAATATTATGTATTTTTGACACCTCTCTCGGTTCTCACATTCCAGGCCCGCTACATCCTCCGCCTCCTCCTCCGCCTCCTCTTTCTCGCCCTCTCGTCAGCTATCTATCGGGGTGTCTCTGTTCATAGGTGGCGCCCTCTCCGTATCCCTGGGTAACCTTTCCTCTCTCTCCTCTCTTTTTTTTTCTCTCTTGTCTCTCTCTTCTCTAGTTAGCCTTCCTGCCTCACCTTTCTCTCCTATCTTTCTCTTCCTCTAACCTCTCCTCTCCTCTCTCTCTCTCTCTCTCTCTCTCTCTCTCTCTCTCTCTCTCTCTCTCTCTCTCTCTCTCTAGTCAGTCTTTCTACTTTCTCTCCCCCTCCATCTTTCTCTCCTCCTTCTCTCCTCTCTCCTCTTTCTCTCTCTAGTAAGCTTTCCTGCCCCCCCTCTCTCTCTCCCTCTCCCTCTCTTCCTCTCTCTCTCTCTCTCTCCGGGGTCAAATCAGCTGGCCTTGGTGTGTGCCGGCCGCCGCTCCCTCCATCAGCATCCTCGTCTACTGAGTTCGTAATTTATCTCGTGATGAAAGTTATATCGTGGAAGTTTGGCAAATGCTCAAGAAGTTTTCAATGCCACGTGAGATATCAGAGGACGCACATTAAGGCTGCTGAATTATCCTGATCTGCACCGCTGAGCATCCTGCCTTCAGCCCTGCCCCTGAGCCCCTGAGTCCCGTCGCTCTGATGCACACTCGCGGCGGCCCAGCACAGTTGTAGCTCGCCCAAAATGTGTATACGGGAAGTTCGACTGGGAAGGATTTTTAAGACGTTTTCTTGCTTGTTGATAATCTATACACATGAGGGTCTTGACTTTACTGGCATTCGATATACTTCTTTTTGAGTCATTTTATTGTGTTCGTTAAGTATTGTCCTTCGTTAAATATAGTAAGTATGCCAAAAGAACGACTACGAAGGAGTTTTAAGACGTTTCCTTTTTGATAATCTATACACATGAGCGTCTTGACTTTACTGGCATTCGATGTACTTCATTTTGACTCATTTTCTTGTGTTCTATAAGTATATTGTCCTTCGTTAAATATAGTAAGTATGCCAAAAGAACGACTACGAAGGATTTTTAAGACGTTTTCTTGTTGATAATCTATACACATGAGCGTCTTGACTTTACTGGCATTCGATGTACTTCTTTTTGACTCATTTTCTTGTGTTCTATAAGTATATTGCCCTTCGTTAAATATAGTAAGTATGCCAGAAGAACGCCTACGAAGGAGTTTTAAGACGTTTTCTTGTTGATAATCTATACACATGAGCGTCTAGACTTTACTGGCATTCCCCATCTTCTCGTGTTCTTAATTTATTTTCCTTTTGATTAATATGTGTGCCAGGAGGTCGACTGCCGAGGATTCCTTACATTTCCTCTTCCCAGCATAAGAACATCCGCGTCTCGGCTTCAGTCACTGGCAAAATGATTTCCTTTTCCCGGAAGCCCAACGCTGAAGGTTTTTATTTAGGCATTTTTCTTTTCCTTGCTATGATAATCTCCGCGTCTCTGCCGCGTTCACACGCATCTTTTCCTTCCTTTGAGTAAAACACGTAAATAAATCCGACCATGAAGCGCTGAAGACTTTTAAAACTTGTCATGTCTTCACTTAACCCGTCCGCTGCGATTGGCACGGATTTGGCTTTCACTGGTAGCCTGGTAACATATAGTCCCAGGTCCTTCTCTGCCTCTGTGGTGGATAGTGGAGTGTTTCCCATGTGGTATTGGTATGCTGGATATCCCCTCCCATGGTGCAGGACTTTACATTTTTCCTCATTGAATTGTAGCAGCCACTTTTTGTTCCATTCCTGTAGCTTGGTGTTGTCTTCTTGTAGGAAATCCGCGGTCATGGGGTTAAGTATGCAAACATTCATATATACATCCTCACAAACATGCTAAAAATCTCTCCTTTTTGTTACAGTGAAAGAAGCAGCTCAAGGGCAGCAAAGGAGTTAGCAAAGGAAGCAGGAATGGAAAAGCAAAGGAAAAGGAAAGAAAAATAGCAAAAGAAAGAAAAGAAAAAAAGGAAGCAATGGAAAGGAAAATATACAAGGAAAAGGAAACTCGTCTTGCCTTCACTAAAATATACAGACATACAAATGCACAGTACACTCTCGCCTTACTTTGACCTTCCTGTTCTTATATGAAATCTTATAAACCGAAGTTGACGAGGGTTTTTGCTTCAGTACAAACCAACTCATCTTGCCTTCATCCCTCCAAAATACACTCACATACAAATATACTCAACACACACACCTAACATTATTTTCTTTCTGTTCTTAATGAAGTCCTACAAACCAGCGTTGATGAGGGTCTTTGCTTCAGTACAAACTAACTCATCTTGCCTTCATACCTCCAAAATACACACACATACAAATATACTCAACACACACACCTAACATTATTTTCTTTCTATTCTTAATGAAGTCCTACAGACCAGTGTTGATGAGGGTCTTTGCTTCAGTACTAATCAACACGTCTTGCTTGCCTTAATCCTTCACGAATACACCCACATACAAATATACGAAACACGCACACCTTGCATTATTTTCTTCCTGCTGTTAATGAAGTCTTAGAAGCTACCGTTGACGAGGGTGTTCACTTCAGTACAAACCAACCCTCTTGCTCGCTTTCAACCCTTAAATATACACACATACACACCCACATACAAGCATGCTAGACACACACTCACACACACCTTGCATGTCTTTCTTCGTGTTCCCAAATGAAGTCTTAGAAGCTACCGTTGATGAGGGTGTTCACTTCAGTACAAACCAACCATCTTGCTCGCTTTCAACCCTTAAATATACACACATACACACCCACACACAAGCATGCTAGACACACACTCACAAACACCTTGCATTTCTTTTTTCGTGTTCTCAAATGAAGTCTTAGAAGCTACCGTTGATGAGGGTGTTCACTTCAGTACAAACCAACCATCTTGCTCGCTTTCACCCCTCGAGCACACACGCAAACAAGTACACTAAACACACACACCTTACATTTTCTTCTTGTTCTTTAATGAAGTCTTAAAAGCCGGGGTTGATGAGGGTTCCCGCGGCGCCTTATCACGAGGAGACCCACAACGCAGGACACAGGTGGTGGTGGTGGTGGTGGTGGAAGGTGTCCCGCCCTGCACGTCACCACCGCCTCCACCCACCCTTATCCACGCCATCAGCCCCGCTCTGCCCCGCCCCGCCAAGCTGCTCGGGGCCTCCTGCATGCCTCTCGCGCCCTCGTATCAGAGAACATGGTAAGCTGATGCACCCCACCACCACCACCAGCAACAACAACAACAACAACGACGACAACAACACTGCAACAACCACTAAGTGTTGCAAATGAAGTTACACAATATACAGACGCTTATAGACGTTTCCTCCACCACCACCACCACCAACAACAACAACAACAACAACAATAACAACAACAATAAACAGACTCATATGCACGTTTCCACCAACACCACCTCCACTAACATCACCACCACCACCATCACCACCAACACCAACGATCATCACCAATGCGCCCATCACCAAATATTACAAATGAAGCAACACAATAAACAGAAGCATATTATACAGTTATCACCACCACCACCACCACCACCACCGCCACCAACAACAACACCACCACCACCACCACCACCATCATCAACAAGTATTGCATATCAAACGACACGGTAAACAGACTCGCACGCAACCACCACCACCTCCACCACCACCACTACCACCACCACCACCAAAAGCTTCTAACCATCGCATCAAACAGTTTGGCTTAATATTCAAGTACCATTTTTACCCTCAGAATAACATTAAAAAGGCGCTAGAGTTAAGATTTTCGTTTTAATGTAAGCGAAAGACGTAAGTAAAGATATATTTGCATTTTCTTAACGTGTTCTTAATAAAATAAAAGTGTCATTAACTCGCATAAAATTTAGACATACGTTTAACAATCCCCCACGACGCATCCTTATTATTATTATTATTATTATTATTATTATTATTATTATTATTATTATTATTATTATTATTATTATTATTATTATTGTCATCATCAACATTATTTTTATCATGATCATTATTTCTACTATCATCAAATTTAACACCAAGAATAACCATAAAACAACAAGAAAGAAAAAAATCAACACTCTTAATCACGGTGACAGACGCGAAAGAAAAGAAGGAGCTACTCTCTCTCTCTCTCTCTCTCTCTCTCTCTCTCTCTCTCTCTCTCTCTCTCTCACACACACACACACACACACGCCAGACCTAAAGAAGCGACGGGCCACAAATGACTTTTCTCCTTCCTTCATCAAACACGAGACGCTTCCTCGCTCGACACTCTCTTCAACTCTCATCTGCATAAGTTATAAATCAAAGTCGTGCGTCCCAAGTTTCCTGCCTGCCCTCCTTCCGTGTGTGTGTGTGTGTGTGTGTGTGTGTGTGTGTGTGTGTGTGTGTGTGTTATTTTCTACGGAGGTGCTTTTAATTATCTCTATACTTCTGCTTTGTATGTGTAATAAAAACTGATTCTTAGTATTTTCTGATGATGTTACGCCGTTTTCTATTTTTTTTTTTTAACTGACGCTGAACCATTGTATGTATCCAAGTTGATGGTATAAATGTATATGTATGATGTATAACAGAGGTAGTTTCTCCTCCCTCATGCTTGATGTATTAAACCATCTATACATATGATCACACCGTAGGCTACATAGCAAGGTTTCTGAAGGTACGGTTCGTGTCCCAAACGTGTCACGAAAGGTTACTTAATAGATCGCCGTTTCTTCACGAATAACTAAAAAAACTAATCAACGAAGTAACTAACTAAACAACTAACATTACTAAATAACTAAATAATTAAACCAAAATAACAATAAATAACTAAAATGGCACATACATAGATCTTAGCCCGGGGCAGGAGTCTTCAAAACAGGTCACGAAGGTAAGTAAAGTCTGAATCAAAACTGGGTCTTGGAGAAGCTTGAATAGAAACAGACCTACAGGACGAGACCGGGAGGCTGGGAGTGAACGTATTACCTACACCCCCCGTCTCCTCCCGTCCCACCCCTGTCCCGCCGGAGCTGCCCTGAGGTGAGGCGCGGGGAGCGATTAATCATGTATCATAAAGTATAAAGGGCGCGGCGTTGGGGGCGTCGGACCAGCTGGGGGCGAGCGAGCGGGTTCCCTGAGGCTGGAAGAGGAGTGACCCAGCGGCCGGCGGGCGATAAGCTAAGATGAATGACCCGAATGATGAGGAGGAGCCGCGGCACAATGCACTGAGGGACGCCACGCCTCGCCGCTGTGTGTGTGTGTGTGTGTGTGTGTGTGTGTGTGCTCTCATTTCACCATTATCGCACTCTACCTCTTTATCTATGTGTGTGTGTGTGTGTGTGTGTGTGTGTGTGTGTGTGTGTGTGTGTGTGTGTGTGTGTGTGTGTGTGTGTGTGTGTAAGATGTACAAATGCATATACGCCACCGTCAACCTCTCCAAATAACACACAGTTACCACATAAGCCTACAAGCTTCGTGTGTGTGTGTGTGTGTGTGTGTGTGTGTGTGTAAGACGTGAATAGCGCAGCGAATAGAGGTGAATGAATGCCCACACACCACCATACCTCACCAAACCATAGCCACAACCAGACACCACAACACCACGCAGGTTCAACACTCAACAAGAAACACTCACCAGGGGAACTTAACGCGCTGTGCTCCTGCCTTTGATGTGCTGCCAGGGCCCAAACACTCCTCTTGGCATCGCGTGGAAGGATAGAGCACACTTAGAGCCAGAGATTTGTCCCTCAGCGATCACACACGAGTCACAAACAACAAAGTAACACGCCCCGGAGGCAGTGAGTCCTCCCACAATGGTCTTGAGTTCGTGAATGATGCGTCTGAAGGTCTCGGTGACTTGAATGTTATATGGGATTGGGTTTATGTGACTTTCTTGGCTTTTTTGGCGTTGTATTGGCACGTAAATAAATCTACCGACATGGATATCGTAGTCGTAATTCGTATTCAGAGTACAGTAATTTAGTTTCGTGGTGTATTAAGTAAGTAACGGGCGAGCGTAAGGTTTCGGACGAGCTGTGACGTCAGTAGTTAGAGACAGTGAGGCGAGCGGACCTTCTGGCTTCACTCGCTCAGGCAATGTGACGGTAGGCCTCCAGTGTGTGTTACAGATTCATTATGCTTCCCGATGCTGAGTTTTGTACAAGGTATTAATAAGGACGTTGGCTGTGTGCGTGTAATTAGGGAGAGCGGGAGAAAGGGAAGGAAAAAAATCTTCATGTGTCCCAAAACTGAATGACTCCCTTGCTTCACGTCTGACGCGCGACGCTCAAAAGGGAGGCGGCCAGGACGGTGCTCCACGGCGGGATGGGATGTGTACGTTATTGTTTGTCACGGGTGAGAACAAATTTGTATCGGTAACAATCGTAAAATACAGGTAAAAATAAAAGGTGCTTCATTTATACAAGCAAAAAGTTGTGTCAGATATAAAGACTTGTTCCCCCCAAACAGTTAGCATCGTGAGTAATAAAAAACATCTTCCATCAGAGGCTGCGTTGTATACAATAATATCAACAACTTGAAATACGGACTAATATCGATAGAAGTCAATAGCAAAGGTAACAGAAGCAGCGGTAACGGGAGCAACACAACGCTTTAACAGAAGAGACAAAGGGCGGTCATTAACCTCTTCATGGCGGCGGAACAGCAACCAATAATAGTGTTTTCCATTTAGCGTAAACTGTTTTTGGGTCATGATCTGTAGAGTCCCTTATAGAGTCCCGACTACCTAAGATTTGGACGCCATTATTGGGCCTGTTTTCGCCGTGCTTTTCAAACGCTAGCACACGCTCTCGTGGTGAAAACAGGACCAATAATGGCGTCCAAATCTTAGGTTGTCGGGACTCTATCTATCAAGGGACTCTACAGATCACGACCCAGAAACGGGTTACACTAAATGGAAGAGGCTATAAGTAGAAGGTCGAGGCATATCCGACGGCGCGCAAGTGTCCCTCATCGCGTCATCGGGAAGCAAGACAAACCCAACACGCGGTGCGGCATCATAATAAAAGTATAGTAATCGATAGGTCAGTGTTGAGCTGCGTAAGACTTTCCGACACACTAGGACCGACTCTCTTCCCTCTGCGACTCTTGACTTCTTTGTGAGCGGTCCTCGGAAGGGTGCGGGCCGCCCCTCGGAGCCCTGAGCCGCGGCGAGAGGCGAGTGAGAGGTGTGGGTCTGTGTGCTATCTCGTATCACTTATTGATCAGCTGTTGAGGCCTGCCCTTGCCACACGCCCCCCCCCCATCACCTCCCCCTCCCATAACCCTTCACGCGATGCCTACCCCTGCCGCGACACACACTAAGAACTGAGCACTGAAGAGGTTTAAACGAAGAGGAAGCGTCCCATTCTTATTAAAACAAGGGTGATGGTGGTGGTGGTGGTGGTGGTGGTGGTGGTGGTGCTAGTGGGCGGGGCAGCAGGGACAGGTAGGACGCAGTGACAGGCTAATAGCACACTAGTCACTCGCGCTACAAAGGTTGCCAGTTACATTCATACCTGTCTCCTCCGTGTCCTGCCTCTCGTCTCTAATTGATTTGCTCCCAGCGCCTTGAGGGACCGTCCCCCCCGCTGAACAAGGATTAACACACACACACACACACACACACACACACACACACACACACACCGCACTGAAGGAGACACATCAAGGTTATTCCTGATGGAGACTGAGACATTTCCGATACAGTCAAGGAAAAAAAAATGAAATGTCAAAAAATATGAATTATACAGACAGAGAAATGTGATTCATATACAAACTTTAACGTTAAGGATGCCATGAAGAGGAAATTGGATATGACTGAGATTTTAGTGTTTGTGTGTGCTCAAAAGGTAATGAATGATGAATGTCCTTGCTTCCCATAACTAGATCAAGGTAGTGAATATATATAACAGATTTCACAGAACACCACGTGAGCAACGCAGGAACAAATACCTTATAAGCAGTGAATTATCAAAAGTTATCTGCCGTTTCTTGTAAGTTGGATCAGAATCTTACGGGTTTTTCTAATATTGTCTCGCTTAACCCTTGGTCTCTGTGTCCTTCAGCTGTACATAAGGTCAAACAAACAACAAATCTTAATATAAACATAGATTTCTGTAAAAGACTTATACTGGCAGAACTGTTTATTTATGTATCTATCTCAACTTGAAGCAACACACCCACCCCCACCACCACTACCACCACCATCACCACCTTCACCAGCAAAACCAGAAAGAGAAACAGAGAATAACCTGGAGCGCCGCCTCATTCAGGTTATGTTCACGGCACTAATTTACCACATCCACAGAACCTCTTGCAGCCCGCCAGTTCATCTCGTCTCCTCGTCCCTCCCTCATTCATCACCAACCTTCCCTCTCTTCCCCTCCCTTTACCCTCTCCTTGCTTCCTCCCCTCCCTCCATCCCTCCCTTCCTTCTCCTTTGACCCCCTCCTCTTTCTCCCTCCTCCTCTCTCATTACCCCTCCCTCCCTGTCTTCCTTTAGCCTCCCTTCCTCCCCCTTCCCTTCCTCCTTGCCTCCATCCCAACCTCTCTTTCCCTCCCTCCCTTTGCCCTCTCTCCCTTCCTCCTCTTTGACCCCCTCCTCTTTCTCCCTCCTCCTCTCTCATTACCCCTCCCTCCCTGTCTTCCTTTAGCCTCCCTTCCTCCCCCTTGCCTCCATCCCAACCTCTCTTTCCCTCCCTCCCTTCCTCACTCTCCCTTCTTTCTTCTCCCCTTCACTCCATCCCATTTTCTCTCCCTCTCCCTTCCTTTTATCCTTCTTTCTCTTTTTCCCTCTCTCCTTCCCCCTTTTACTTCCATCCTCTCTCTTCCTCTCTGTCTCTCTCCCTCTTTCCTTCCGTTCTTCCTTCCTTTACTCCTTCCATCCCTTCTTTCCTTCCTTCCCTTTTTTTCTTTGAGTTTCCCCTTCGCCCCATATCTTTCCCTCTCTTCCTCCTTCCTACCCTTTCTCCTTCTCTCCCTCTCTCTCTCCCTCCCTGCATCCCTCTCACCCCCTCTCTCTCTTCCAGCATCCCTCCTCTGCCCCCCTTCCCAGCATCCTCCTCTCCCTCTCAGCATCCCTGCCTCCCTCTGTTCCTCTCCCCGTCTCTCTCCCACTCTTCCAGCATCCCTTCTATCCCCCTCCTCAGATCGTCTCCCTCCCTCCTTCTTCCTCCCTCCCAGTAGTTCCCTCTCTCTCCCTCCAGCTTCCCCCTCCTCCCCCTCCCCCTCCCCCCCTGTAATATCGACGCCGAGCAACTATCGTGCCTAATCTCTTATCGCTGAGGCCCAGGCGAGGTTGTAGATATAGGTGATGCCGATCTTATCTCGCCCTTCTCTCTCTCTCTCTCTCTCTTGAATGTGTTTGTGGGGGGGTTCGGGGAGATTGGGGGGTTGTGTGTCGGGGTGGGGTAGGGTGGGGGGCTCTGTGTGTGTGTGTGTGTGTGTGTGTGTGTGTGTGTGTGTGTGTGTGTGTGTGTGTGTGTGTAATTAGTCTTGTTTGCTTAGTTTTATTCTTTTTTTTTTCATTGGCATTATTCATTCATTCTTTCATTATTTACATTAACGTTATCTTCCTCCTTTTCCTTCCCCTTCCTCCTCCTCCTCCTCCTCTTCCTCCTCTTCCTCTTCCTCTTTCCTGTTTACGCATCCCACACTTTGTTTTCTTGATTCAATTTTTTTCTTTTTTCTTCTTTATTATTTTTCTTCTGTTCTTCATTTTCTTTTTTTTTCTCTTTCGCTTCTTTTTTGGACGCAGCATATTTTGTTTTTTCTTTCTTTTTGCTTCTTTCTTTCTATCTTTCTTTTCTTTCTATCTTTCTTTTTTCTTTCTTTCTCTTTCTCTCCCTTGTTCTCTTTGTCTTCCTTTGCCGTTCTGTTTCGTGTTTCTTGGCTCCCTTTCCTTCCTTTCTCCTTTTCTCTCCTCCTCCTCCTCCTCCTCCTCCTCCTCTTCCTTCTTCCCTTAGCTTCATCTCCATCCTCTCGACCCTCTCCTCTCCCCCCTACCCCCCCCCTCTCTCTCTCTCTCTCTCTCTCTCTCTCTCTCTCTCTCTCTGGTCCGCTTCTCCGTCGAGTCGTCGTTCCCTCTGCCCCCCAGCCTCTCTCTCTCTCTCTCTCTCTCTCTCTCTCTCTCTCTCTCTCTCTCTCTTTTACTCTCCCTGGTCCTTTCCTCCGCCTACATCTCCCCTCTCCCCCCCACCCCCCAACCCCTCTCCTCCAGCCCCCCCCCCCCCCTCTCTCTCTCTCTCTCTCTCTCTCTCTCTCTCTCTTGCTGGCGCTCATCGTGGAAATCTTATCGACCGCCGCCATCTTGGGAATCAGGAATCGGGAACGCTGTCGCCCGCTTATGTTTTCCAGCCCGACTTGGCAACTCTGGGCGGCGGCGGCGGTGGCGGCGGAGGTGGCGGCGGCAGAGGGGAGGGAGGGAGCGAGAGGGAGAACGAGGCCCCTTAGCTGGTGTTTTCAGGCGCTTCCAAACCCCTCACATCAACTATCTTTCCAAAGGGCCAAAAGGGATATCAGTCGAGTCCCCACGCTTGTTTTTCTAGGCTCATGGTACAGAAGAAGGGTTAAACTAGCACCGGGGTCATAAAACTAACTCTGGAAATGCTCACAACTCCTTCGAAAGCCTTGTCAAATATGCGTGTATGCTTTTACCGGGGAGATCTTTAAGAATATGCCTCTAAGTGTTGCCGTCGAGGAAGAGGAGGAGGAGGAGAAGGAAAGGGAAAGGAACAAGGAGATTGATGGGAAAGGGAAAGAGGGGAAAGGAAGAGAATGGATGCAGATAAAAGAGGGGAAGAGGAAGAAGGGAGATTGGGTGAACGTAGATACAGGGAAAGTGGAAAGGTAAGGAGTTGATGAAAAGAGGAGAGGAGGAGGAAGAAGGAAACAAGGAGATAGATGGGAAGAGAAAAGAGAGAAAAGGAAGGGGTTGACGAAGAGAAAGGAAGGGGATGAGTGCAGGTGGAGGGCGGAGGAGGACGAAGAAGGGATAAGGAGGAACTTAGAAAAGGGGAAAGGTGAAGGGAAGGAGGAAAAGGGTAGAGAAGATAGAGAGGGGAAGGAGAGGGAGAGGGAGGTAGGTCCACAGCGCAACACAAACACAAACACAAACACATCGAGAAAGCAACAACAACACACAACACCGCATAATACTAAGTGGACTGGGCTAGACTGGCAAGGACTAGACTCGCATGGACTGGGTCAGGCTGAATCGGGGGCTACGTGCGGGCTGAACTGAACGGGCTTATGACTTTGAAACGGTTCATTCTGTCACTATACATAAGTTGCTTTATACCGTGATGGGCTGGATGGGCTGTGTTAAGCTTGGGCTGTGTGGGGGCTGATCTCAGTGCGGGCTTACGGCGGCTCGCTAATGGACTGCTCTGTCGCTAAGACCCGTAACAAAGCGCCTCGGGAACAATGCGTGCAGTCAATGGCTTTTTACTCTCATGAATACGTGGGTTTGATATATACAAGGATCATGAATAGAGGTTGATTTATAGGTAGATAGATAGATAGATAGATAGATAGATGGATGGATGGATGGATGGATGGATAGGCAGATAAATAGATAGATAGATAGACAGAGATGAAGATTGATAGATAGATTGATTGATGGATGTTTAATGACCGTAGCGTGCTTTTGAAATATGCAATGTAAAGTTTATGAATGTAGCGATTTGGTAATATTATAACATTTGTAAAATGATAATTCTAATAAGCACAAATAAATAAAGAAAGAAAGAAACCATTAACGAAAGGAAGGAATACAGAACTTACGCATCTTACCAACAACGATTTGAAATGTACGCAAAGAATTAGAGATTACAATAACTATAAAAAAACCAGATGGCTGATAATATAAAAAAAATACCATTACCAAAAAAAATAAAACACACAGAACTAACGTATTAAAATGAGACTGATTAATATATTTTGGTGTTTATCAACGCAAAAAAAATATTCACAACAGCAAACATCACATCAGCCATAAATAAAGCACACACACACACACACGCACACACACACACACACACACACACACACACACACATTAAACTATCACACGCCACAAAACGATATACAAACAACAGACTTAATCAGTTCATGGAGTTTATGGGCTGACGAGAGAGAGAGAGAGAGAGAGAGAGAGAGAGAGAGAGAGAGAGAGAGAGAGAGAGAGAGAGAGAGAGAGAGAGAGAGAGAGAGAGAGAGGGAGAATGTTTGTGTGTGTGTGTGTGTGTTTGTGTGTGTGTGTGCCTGATGACCGCGTAGAGAGGCTGACAGATACAAAGAACGGACGAAAGGAAGGAAGGAAAGAAGGAAGGAAGGAAGGAAGAGAGGATAAATAGGAAGAAAGAGATAATAAGGGAACAAAGTAAGGACGGCAGATAGAAAGTGAAAAAAAAATATGGATAACTGCAATAAAAGAAGGAACGAAGGAAGGAAGGAAGGAAGGAAGTAGTTGAAACACTATGGATAAATGGGAGGAAGAGACGAATGAAAATTAAAATAAAAGAAAGTAAGGGAAAAAGAAAGTAGGAAGAAAGTACGAAAGTTATTTTGATGTGACTGTGAGGATGGTCGCTGAACAAAACAAGGAATGGATGAAGGAGGGAGGAACGAAACAACAAAGGGAAGGAAGGAAGGAAGGAAGGAAGGAAGGCATAAGAGTATAGAATTTTAGTTTAACTGTGCGTTGGACGAATAGATACAGCCAGAATTAGGGGGGAGATAACCACAACAGATAGAAAGGAAGGAAGGAAGGAAGGAAGGAAGGAGGCTGTTCTCGTGTGGGTGTGAGGGAGAGAAAAGGCTACAAGAACCAAGAGAAAGAGATTATCACAAAAGTTAACAAGAAAGGAAGAACAAAAAGGACTGAATGAAGAACAACAGGCAAGCAAGGAAGGAAGGAAGGAAGGAGGATCTCGTATGGTTCTAAGAGAGACCGGATCCAACTAGAACTAGGAGAGAGATATTGACGAGAGATAAGAAGGAAGGAAGGAAGGAAGAACAAAACAGGACTGAATGAAGAACAACAGGCAAGCAAGCAAGGAAGGAAGGAAGGAAGGAAGATCTCGTGCATGTGGTTATAAGAGACAGATATTGACAAGAGATAAGAAAGAAGGAAGGAGAAACGAAAACGCCGGAACGAAGAACAACCAGAGGAGGAAGGAAGGTTGATGTTCTCGTGTGTATGTGAGGGAAGGCGAGTGGAAGCTGCGGCGGCGGCGGCGGGAGATAGACTGGAGGCTGACCCTTACACTACATCAGCTTTAAAGGAGGGACCACGGCAGAGATGAAGTGGCGGAGATAAAGAGCGGGAGAGAGAGAGAGAGAGAGAGAGAGAGAGAGAGAGAGAGAGAGAGAGAGAGAGAGAGAGAGAGTGAGTGTGGAGAATGGAACTTACGATGAGCAGAAAAAAAGGAAACGAAAGATAGAAAGAAAGGGTGGGAGGAGTGTGTAAGGTGTACAAAGACTACAGAGGGGAAAGGGAAGCCAGCCAGGGAGGGAGGATGAGGGGATGGAAGAGAAGGGAGGGAGAGAAGGAGGGAGGGAAGAGGAGGGGAACGAGGAGGAGGAAGGACGAGGGGAGTTGAGGGAGGGAAGGAGGCTTGCAAGGAACTGCTTACCACGACTTCCAAATTCTCGAGTTAGGTTTGAGGACAACAGCGAAGTCATGAGAATTAAGAGGCTGGGAATGACAGGTGCACAGGAGTGAAGGAGAGGAAACGTGATGCTAAAGAAAGAAGAATACAAGTAAGATCATAATAAAGGCGCTCAAAGGAAGTGACTAACAGCCGTACTCCAAGTTCTTCCTTACTCTGAAGCGTCATTTACTACTAACGCAAAAACCGGCGGCAGCTTCAAAACTATTTTTCGCCTTCATTAATTAAAGCCAAATACTTCACCTGCAATTACTTTTTTCATGATCTACTCTCGTCATACAATCATTAAGAATTAATATATTGAACGTAGCCGCAAAGTGGTTCATCGTAAATGGAGTGAAACACAACTCTAAAAACAACGTAAACGTAAAGGATGGCTTCACTACCGGCCGTGTGTGTGTGTGTGTGTGTGTGTGTAATAATAATAATAATAAAATGGTTTATTGAGAGGAAGGATTGCAGGGTGTTGGCGGTGCTTGCTGGCACAAGACTCGGCGGCCAAGACTGCTGTGCCAATAGGGCCACGCGACGCACTGATGGCACTCGGGGTAATCGGACAACTTAGAAACATATAACTCTTATCGCATGTGTATTGAAAGTTATCATCGCCTGTTGCAGAATAGATCGACTTATAAACAGGACTCATCACAACCGCCAGTCGACGTGAACGACGAAATACGAAAGCTACACGAGCTCCTGAAGGTAGGGTGGAGGTCTTGCCGAATACCCGGACAGTGCAGGTCATTAGAACGATACTTATGCAGCAAAGTGTCTGGCGGCGAGCCTGCGGCAAGTCAGTCCGCCTCGAGCAGCGGCGCCCACCACTCCGAGCCACTCCGAGGTGCTGAGCCCAGCGGCCTGCGTGAGTCACAGGCCTTTGTCAAACTTTATTTGTTTGAGAATCTCTAAACTGTTTCGAGAGCAGGCCGTGAGGTATTTTCCATCATGCCTCCCCCAGCGCAGCAGCTCCCCGGTGGGTGATCGGCGCCCCTTCGACAGTCGTCCTCCAGCGGCGCGGTGACACAGCGCGCCGAGGGCCAGGGATGGAGACATTCAGGACAGGGAGTCGCGCGTCGCCCAACAAGATGATACCGGGGCAGCATTTTTCCTTTTCAGATAAGGCCGCTTCCATTTCCATACACATCAGATAGCCCGAAACATTTTTCAAATTCACAACAATACTCCGAAGAAAAATAACAAGTTTTACGGAGGGACGTTTTGAAAATCGTGTCTCGGAAAAGCCTTGACTCGGAAGGAAAAATTCCCCGAGGGAGTTTCATTAATCACACAGCAAGACGCATATCGTCCCTCACGCTGTCTGCTGGGTGGCCATATTTGTCCTTCGCCCCCTCCGCCGCCCGGCCTGGCCCCCTCCACCCTCCCCGGCCCCTCTCCCTCTTCCAAGGGCTTCTTCCCTCTCTTCTTCGGCCCCCTCCCTGCCTCCCGGGGCCGCCAGCCAACCCTTCCCCCGCCCCCTCGCCGCCTCAGGCACTCTCTCCCCTCGTCTCCTAGCAACGGCGCCCCGAGCCTCCCCGGGCGCCGCTCCCCCTGACGGACTAGGCAATGTGTGCCGCCTTATGGTCGTGCAGAGTCTCTCGTCGGGGCCGCTTCATCTCCTGCCTTGAATATTTCTCTCGCAGGACAAAGCTACGCACGCACATCCCCGCCAAGGCCCCGCGCCGAGGCCCCCAAATTGTGCCACACGGGACACGGGGCGGCCCAGGTACTCAGGGACTAAATGAGTCATCTCTCAATCAAGAAAATTCCTGATAATTACTCGAGATAGAGAGGATTATGAAGCCACAACACGGTGACGTCACGATCCTCAGTGTTTACCATCTCCAGGTGCCTCTCTCTGGCGCTGGTTGGCTGAGGCGATCGAAGCGAGGAGCGAAACGGACCAATCGGCGGCGAGATCTGGAGCGTTGCCGTTTTTCACGCTCTCTGCTGGAAAGTCTGGCCTGGCTGAGCGGGATTTTTCGTCCGGGCCGCGGCTCCATACGTGCACTCATAACTTGTTTCATATCCTCAGCTTTTAGGTTGAGAAGAGGACTTTTTGGGGCACTGTTTAACTTCTACTCTGAGTCTTCTAGCGGCGAGGCTCCCTCTGGCCGGGGCTTCGAAGGGTTGGATGTTCGTCTCCACACGTCAGGCTGGTTTTGCTGAGGCGGGCGGTGCGTTGCGGCGCGGCCAAGGAAGTGGCGGAAATTTGCTGGCCGCACTCCGCCGCCCGCACCGCTGAAATACGGAGGCTCCTTTTTGACTGGTGAACGATAGTGTGTGTGGAGGGGGAGAGGGGGAGGGGGAGAAGGGGGGAGGGGGGAGGGGGGATATTCCAGCTACGTTTTCATCATCATCTCTTCTATGCCTTTCTTCTCTTCAGGTCAACCATTCGCCTCATTGCTTAAATAATGTGAATTTTTTTTCCCCGTTGTTTTAGCGCGTATACAGATTCCACCCCACTGCCTTTCCCTTCATCCTCTCCCTCTTCTCCTTAGCTTTCCTCTTTTTCCTTTCCTTTTTTACTTTCGCTCTACGCTAACCCCTTCTTTTCCCCTTCAGTTTTCCCTTTCGTCTAATCCTCCCTCTCTTCCCCTCCTACTGAAACTTCTCCTCCACTTTCCCTTCTCTCGTTTTTCCCTTTTTCTCTAATATTTACCTCACTCTCCGTTTCCCCATCTCTTCCCTTTTCTCTTACTCTCTCCCCGAAACACACGTCTAGATAGCTATTCCTCATCTGTTTCGCTGTAAGATCAGGACACGACTCCTCCCGAAATTGACCCCTCTTTCGGCCACCTCTTTGGATTCTTTTTAGGAGCAGCGAGTAGCGGGCTTTTTTATTATTACTGTTTCCTTTTTGTGTGCCCTTGAGCTGTCTCCTTTGTTGTAAAAAAGAAAAAAATGTTCCGCTGACACTCGCTTGGAAAGAACAACCACTAACTTACTAACTAACCAACTAACTAACTAACTAACTAACTAACTAACTAACTAACTAACTTACTAACTAACTAAGAAAAGACAACGATAACTACGAATGAAGCGACGGAGATGACTCAAAACCAAACCAGAATCTGTATCTTTAAACACCTCGGTATACATCAATTCGCCCGTTTCAAAAGCCTCTCGTAGAAGTTCCTGGGATTCTCATGGACTGTTTTTTGTGATCCTCGTGAGAGTTTGACCCGACTTTGAGCATCTTGAGCGGGAAAAAAACACCAGTCCAGTCCAGTCCAGTAGTAGGCGTGGGATTGCCTATGTAACGGCTCCCACTTATGATCCCAATTCTTGATTCTTGATTGACGTTGTTGTGTCTTTTAGTTTTGTTCAATTATCTTTTTTTCTTCTATTCCAGATTGTTGTGATATATTTTTTTTTCTGTCTCCAAATTCCTCCACTGAAAACCCGGTCATTCTTCTCTGTGGCCTTGGGATAGAGTCATAATGAGAGCCCAATACGTATAAGAATATGAACCGAGGACAATAACACGTAAGAAACAGGTCCCAGCATTCCTGAACTCACCACAACCACCATCACCACCACCACGACCAACACCACATCGCCTCTCCTCCTCCTCGACAGCTACACCTTGACTCACAAACACAACCACCACCACCACCACCACGACCAACACCACATCGCCTCTCCTCCTCCTCCTCAACAGCTGCACCAGAACTCAACCACAACCACCACCACCACCACCACGACCAACACCGCTTCGCCTCTCCTCCTCCTCCTCGACAGCTGCACCACAACCCCATCCATCGCATCTGCTTTAGCGAGGTAATTAATAGGCACCAGTTAGGAGGGTAGCAAGGTGGGGGGGAGGTAATAGGGGGGGGAGTCTGAGAGGCGCATTAAATTAGCAGCGATGAGCAGTGTTGAGGTCTACAAATTAATGACGAGCGAGGCCACTAATTGGACGCTATTCTTCCGAGTCTTCGTGAAAGCGATCAAGATAGGCGAGAGGCAAAGTTCCCGGGACAAGCAGCAGCGGGAGGAGGAGAAGGAGGAGGAGAGGAAGGCAGAGGAGGAGGCAGGCAAACAAACGGTGGTGTGGGAGGAGGAGGAGGAAGAGGAGGAGGAGTGGAGAAAAATGAGGAGCAAAAGAAGGAGAAAGAAATAGAAAAGTATGACATGAAAAGGAATAAGTAAGAGGAAAAAGAGGAAGAAGAGGAGGGAGAAGTTAAGAAAGAGAAGACGAAGGAGAAGATGAGGAAGAAGAAAGATCTGAGCCTGAAGGAGAACAAAAAGCGGAAAAAGAAGAAAACAAAGAGTACAAAAGTAGAAGACGAAGAAGAAAAAGAAGAAAAACTACAGTAGAAATAACAGAAAAAAACGCAACAGGAACAGAGAAACTAAGTAAACAGAAACAGGAGATGAAAGACACGCTAAGAGAGAGACAGGAAAAGACAGAGACAGCGACAAACAGAGACAGAAACACAAAAACTGGGAGAGAGGCAGAGAGAGAGAGAGAGAGAGAGAGAGAGAGAGAGAGAGAGAGAGAGAGAGAGAGAGAGAGAGAGAGAGAGAGAGAGAGAGAGAGAGAGAGAGAGAGAGAGAGAGAGAGCACACGTCCAGATGCCACAAGTCCCCTTAAAACAGCTCCAGAGACGCGGTATAGCAGTGACAGATATACACGAAGCCAGGGAGGAAGGGATGGAAGGAGGGAGGGAAGGAGTCTGGCGGGTCGATGGGAACAGTGATACGCCTCAACCTTGATATGATCATTAACAGGCGATCGAGAGGCGCTGAGAGATCGACGTGATTAAAATTCCTCGCAGTGTGAAGTTATTAATCGTGGCTTCGTTTGTGTCCAGCGAGGAGAGAGGACAGAAGGAAGGGGGTGAGAGGGATGGAGGGAGGGAAAAGAGAAAGGGTAGGAAGGAAGGAATAGAAGGATAGAAGGAAGGAAGGGGGAGGGAAGAGAAGGAAAGAGGGATAGAAAGAGAGAGAAGGAGAAGAAGAGAAGGGTAGTAAGAGAGAGAAGTAGGAAGGGATGGCAGGAAATTAGGAGGTAGAGGAAGGAGAAAACAAGGAAGAGAAAGAGGAAGAGACAACAGAGAAGGAAAGAGAGGAGAGAAGGAGAGAGGAAACGAAAGATGGAGAAAAAAATGAAGGGATGGAAGGAGAGAAGAAATTAAAGAAAATGGAGGAAAAGGGGAAGAAGAGGAGAGAGTGGGAAGAGGAGAAGAGGGGAATGGGGCAAGGAATGGATGATGTAAGGAGATAGAGATAGAGATAGAGAGAAAGAAAGGAGGGTGTTAAAGGAAGGAGTAAGGAATAAATGTGGGAGGGGAGGGAGAAAGGAAGGGAGAGGAATGGAGAGATGGAGGAATGAAGAGAAGGGAGGGAGGGAGGGAGAGAAGAGTCACAAAAAGGGCCTCACCACCATCACCACCACCACCACAACCACCACCACCACCACCATTATCACCATCACCACCACCACCACCACCACAACCACCCCTGCCCTCCCCTTTCCACACATCCCTCCGCTCTTCCTCACCAGAAGCCTAAAATGAATAACAACAACGATGATAATAATAATAATAAAACTACTACTACAACATCAACAACAACAACAATAATGAACCTGTCCCAAACACACACACACACACACACACACACACACACACACACACACACACACACACACACGAAGACAAACACAGAGGGAGGCGAAGTCGGCGGTAGAAGCGGAGAAGGAGGACGAGGAGGAGGACGAGGAGGAGGACGAGGAGGAGGAGAAGGAGGTGGTGGCGGCGAAGGAGGAGAAGGTGTAGAGTAGGAGACGCTGTACGCAGACCCTCGGCGCGGCGGCCCTGACTTCGGCTTCCCTTCGCCCTCATTAAGACCCCCGAGGCAGCAGGACGCCGCTTAGATACAGAATGGGAGGAATTCGGTGGGCCAGGTCGGAAGGGCCAATTAACACGGCTGATATCATCACCTTAGACTGTGTGTGTTTGTTCTGGCGTGTGTTGACGAGGCCTGGGAGCGGGAGGGAGGGGAGGGAGGGGGGGAGAGAGAAGAAAGGACGCAGAAGGGAATGAGGGAATGGGGGAAGAAAGGGGCTGAGGAGAGAGAGAGAGACAGAGAGAGAGAGAGAGAGAGAGAGAGAGAGAGAGAGAGAGAGAGAGAGAGAGAGAGAGAGATAGAGAGAGAGAGAGAGAGAGAGAGAGAGAGAGAGAGAGAGAGAGAGAGAGAGAGAGAGAGAGAGAGAGAGAGAGAGAGAGAGAGAGAGAGAGAGAGAGAGAGAGAGAGAGAGAGAGAGAGAGAGAGAGAGAGAGAGAGAGAGAGAGACACAGACACAGACACAGACAGAGACAGAGACAGAGAGAGAGAGAGAGAGAGAGAGAGAGAGAGAGAGAGAGAGAGAGAGAGAGAGAGAGAGAGAGAGAGAGAGAGAGAGAGAGAGAGAGAGAGAGAGAGAGAGAGAGAGAGAGAGAAATACATACTGGCATAGCAAACTAACGATAAACCCAAGAATACAAAGAGATGAAGAGAGGAAGTAAACAGATAAGAAACACAAGTCATAGAACGAAAATCAGCGCAGAAAATCAATCCCACAAAAAATATAAGTAACTGAAACAACACAACACAACGCCGAACCAAAAATACATGGAACTTATGCTCTTCTTGTTAACACGAATCCCCAAAATCACGTCACAACCTTACCAGTTTTTGTCTCTTCGCTACCAAATCACTTCCGAAGCCCTGCACTGCGGACCTCACTCATTCACTCACTCGCAATATACCGCAACACACAGACAAGGGGACCAAATGCTGTGTGTGTACGTATTGCCAGCGATATCAGCCGCTGGAGGGGACACGCAGGTCGTCGGGGAAGCACACGATACAATAGGAACAGAGTAAACACGAGGAGAGGGCGAAGAACCAAGAGATAGCATACGTTCCTGAGACGCTACGTGAGGAAGGAGTTTGAAGAGGAGCGGAAGACGAGGCAGACGAGGCAGGGAAGCAAACAGGCGCCGGGAATGATATCGAAATGGACGGAAAATACAATGAGAGAGAGTAAACGAAAGAAGAGACTGCGAGGAACCAAGAGAAATCATGCAATCTTAAGAAGCAGAAGCCCCTTGAAGAAGAAAGAGCATTGAAGACTCAGCATTAGACGAGGCAGGGCAGGAAACAGACGTGCAAGGGGAAGGATATCAGAATAGACACAACAATGAGAGGAAAGTCAACACACGTAAGTGGTAGAGGACAAAGAACCAAGAGATATACGTTCTTGAAAAGCGCCTCGGATGGAAGACAGACGAAGAACAGAAGAAGACGAAGAAGCGCAAGCAAACACAAAGTCGAAGGAAAGAAGGATATCAGAATAGACTTTGCAATGCGTGGAGAGTAAACATTCGTAATTAGTACAGGACAAAGACCCAAGAAATATCATAATGCGTTCTTGAAAGGCGCCTCGGATGGAAAACAGAAGAAGAACAGAAGAAGACGAAGAAGCGCAAGCAAACACAAGCTCGAAGGAAAGAAGAATATCAAAATTGAGTAAACATTCATAATTAGTACAGAACAAAGACCCAAGAAATATCATAATGCGTTCTTGAAAGGCGCCTCGGAGGAAAACAGAAGAAGAACAGAAGACGACGAAGAAGAGCAAGCAAACGCAAGCTCGAAGGAAAGAAGAATATCAAAATAGAGTAAACATTCGTAATTAGTAGAGGACAAAGACCCAAGAAATATCATAATACGTTCTTGAAAGGCGCCTCGGAGGATAGCAGAAGAAGAACAGAAGACGACGAAGAAGCGCAAGCAAACGCAAGCTCGAAGGAAAGAAGAATATCAGAATGGAGCCAAACAAACATGCATTGATAGAGAACAAAGACCCAAGAGGCATTATAATACACTCTTGAAAAAACGCCTCGGAAGGAAAACAGGCGAAGAACAGAACAAGGCAAAGCATAAGCAGGAGAAGAAGAAAATCAAAATACTCCCAAATAATCACGCATCAGGAGACAGCAAAGACCCAGGAGGAGAAATCACACATCCAAGGAAACCATCATCAGTGCCTTGGAAGAAAGAAACAAAGGCGAAGCAGAGGCCAGCACACACACACACACACACACACACACACACACACACACACACACACACACACACACACACACACACACACACACACTTTCACACAAACGCACCGGGGGAGGATAGCCATCAGAATAGACACACTCACAGTCAAGCTCGGTGGAAATAAGAGAACGCGAGGAAATTGTACGGCGCCATGAGAGGACAGAACGGCTTTAACGAGGGGAATGAACGCCGCTGTGATGGTTGCCTGAAGTCGACGGGGTAAAGGATAAGGAGGATGAGTGACTAGACGGCCGAGAGGAAGGGAAAGGAGAGGAGAGGAGATGGACCTGAGAAAGTGAGAAAGGGGGACGAGAAAGATGAAGGAAGGTAGAGAGAGAGAAAGGAAGAAGCTGCAGAAGTCATAGAGTGTTTGAGAAAGGAATGAGGAAGGGAGAGGAGAGGAGATGGACCAGAGAAAGTAAGAGGAAGAGAAAGATGAAGGAAGGTAGAGACAGAGGGAGAAAGGAATAAGCAGCAGAAATCATAGAGTGTTTGAGAAAAAAAAGAGGAAAGCAAGGGAGAGGAGAGAAGGAGGAGGACCACAGAAAGGAAGAGGGAGAGAAAGATGAAGGAAATTAGGAAGGAAGGAAAAATAAGGAAAACCAAAATCCAGAGAGTGTTAATCGAGAGAGAAATGAGGCAAGCAAGGGAGGAATAAAGAGAGCGAGAGGCAAAGGGAGAGGAAAGGAGACAAGAAGAAGGAAAGTTAGAAAGGGAAATAAAGATGAAGGAAGTTAGTAAGGAAGGAAATAGATAAAAACCAAAGCCATAGTGTTTATCGAGAGAGAAACTAGAGGGGTAGAGAGGGGGATAGGTAGAAGATGAGGAGAGGAGAGGAGGACAAAATAAACGGGAGAGAGATGAAGGAAGTAAGGAAGAAAGGAAGAAAGGAGAACGAAGACCCTTAGAGTGTTTATCGAGAAAGAGACGAGGCACGCAAGACCACACTAGACCAGACGAGAGATGAACGATGCTACAGACGGAGAAATCAAAGGGAATATATGAAGAACAGACACTTTTGGAGGCAGACTGATTCACTAACGTCCGTGCCCGCCCTGACGCCCTCGCCGATGAGAGAGTGAATGCGACGAGCGTGGGAGAAAGAGAATGAATGGATGACCCGGTAATGTGAAGAGATAATTAGGCGTTACCCGTGGTGGTGGTGGCGGTGGTGGTGGTGGTGATGAAGTAGCCAGTCAGCCAGATTGTGGAGGTGGAAACAGTAATGAAGTGGAGATGAAATCGAGCCATGAAGAGAAGGGGAAGAGAGGAGAGGAAGAGGACGAGGATATAAAGACAGAAGGGCAGATAGACAGACAGACAGACAGACAGACAGACGTACAAAGAGACAGACGGAGAATCGGATAAAGGGAGATAAAGAGAACAGAAAGCATTAAATACGTGCGTGAAGTAAATTGGAAAATGGCGCATAATATTAATGAAAAGAGGAGAAGCAGAGAGGGATAGTAAGAGATGGGAAGAGAGAGGGAAGGAGAGAAGATAGGGAAGAAGGAAGGTCATGAGGAAGAGAAGGAAGGAAGGGTTTTAAGGAGGCTGCCTCAATCTAACTAAAGAAAGAGGGGAGGGAGGGAGAGAAAGAAGGGAGTCAGGGAGGGAAGGAGGGAATATGGGGAAGGAGACGAGAGAAGAAGCCCCCCGCCCCCTCCTTCCTCTTGACCTCCTCCTCTCCCCCTGGGGCTTGAGAAAGACTGACAGGCAGGAGCTAGGCCGTGGGAAGATGATGATGATGATGATAATGATGATGATGGTGATAAAATGAATTACGAAGATGACAAAAACATAAATAAATAATAGATAGCAACAGATATAGACAGACATAAATAAATAGATAGATAGATAGATAGATAGATATAGGCACTGACAGACAGACAGATAGATAGATAGATAGATAGATAGACAGACAGACAGATAGATAGATACATAGACAGATAGATAGATAGATAGATAGACAGATAGATAATGATGAACAGACAGAGATGGATCACCCAGCCATATTGAAAGTTAGTCCGTTACCCAGTCAGCCAGTCACCCAGCCAGTCACCCAGCCAGCTTGCCAGTCACAGCCACTCAGTCAGCCACTCAGCCAGCCATATTGCAAGCCAGTTCGTCAGCAAGTCAGTCAACAGTCACCCACCCAGCCAATCTCTCAGTCAGTACGTCAGTCATCCAGTCAATCAGTCAATCAGTCAGTCAGTCATCTAGTTCGTCAGTCATCCAGCCAGTTAATCACTTAGTCAGTCCATCAGTCACCCAGCCAACCAGTCAGTCAGTCAGTCAGCCAGCCATCCAGTCAATCACTCAACCAGTCTGTCTGCCGCCCAACCAGTCACTCAGTCAATCAGTCAGCTAGTTCGTCACTCAGCCAGACTACCAGCCACCCAGTCACTCAGCCAAGCAGTCAGCCACTCATTCAGTCAGTCAGTCAGCCAGTCAATCACTCAATCAGTCTGTCAGCCGCTCAGCCACCCAGTCACTCAGCCAAGCCGTCAGCCATTCAGTCACTCATTCAGTCACTCAGGCAGCCCTCAGAGGCCCGGCCCAGGAGCAGCAGCGTCCCGTCCTGTCCGTAAATGAGGCTTTTGTCTAATAATAACTGACCGCTCATGGAGATACGATCCCCCTCAAAGCTTGCCATCCTTTTCATCTTCGCCTTCTGAGGACGCGGCCAATCTGCTTCACTCCCGGTGCCCGCGACGCTGGTAATGGTGGTGGCGGTTGTGGTGGTGGTGGTGGTGGTACTGATCCTTGGGCAGAGAGAGAGAGAGAGAGTACTTATGTTAACTCTCTCTCTCTCTCTCTCTCTCTCTCTCTCTCACACATACCCCTCCCACACACACACACACACGCCAGTAAGCCTGACAACACGCCTCTGTCCCCGGCCGGAGCCAACACAATCAGTCAGGCGAGCATCTAATCTCAGCCTCCAGCCTCTGTCGATCACGCCGCGGAGTACACAAAAAGCGAGACACTGACGCCCGGCCTTCTGCGACGCGGCCTCCACCTTACAAGGGCACAACCGCCTTATCGAGAGCCGGGTAAAGCACGAGGCCCCTCCGTCCGCGACATAAACATCAGATCAGCCCGGCCGTGCCTCCCGCCACCCCTCCGTCGGCGCCACATTGCCAGCTAACTAATTGTGACAACACCGTCTCTGCCCACCGCATCGCAGGACCTCCAAAAATCTTAAATCGATCTCAATAAAGCCAAGCCGAGTCTCGCGCGTAACTGGGAAGCCGATATCTGGGGTCGAGGAATCCTTGGCCCGACAGCCACCTCATTAACAGATAACTTGCGTCACCTGCTGATGGGAGGAGCCGCACCCAGCAGCAGCAGGGGCCGGATTAGCAGGCACGGGGGGGAGGGGGAGATAGGGAGGGTAGCGGAAGGAGGAGGAGGAGAGGAAAGGGCTAGGGTGGTAAGAAAGAATTGAAGAGACGGAATGAAAGAGAAAGGGAGGAAGGGATGGAACGAGGAGGAAAAGGAGATGAAAGAAACAGAGAGTTGTAAGGATGGAATGGAATAAGGAGGGAGGGAAATGGAAAAGGACGAAGGGAGAAGGGATACAGTTTAAGGATGGAAGGGGGTTAGGTGGGGAGCAAAGGAGGAATAAAGGGTAGTAGGAAGGGGAGAAGGGAAGGAGATAGACGAATAATAATAAAGAGGGAGAGGAAGAACAGAGGTTGGTAAAGGGGGGAGTGGAAAAAAGAAAGAGAGAGTAAGAGAGAAATAGAGGTTGGTAAAAGGAGAGATAGAGATTTTATGAAGAAGAGGAGCAGAGAGAGAGAGAGAGAGAGAGAGAGAGAGAGAGAGAGAGAGAGAGAGAGAGAGAGAGAGAGAGAGAGAGAGAGAGAGAGAAATACACACACACACACACACACACACACACACACACACACACACACACACACACAACCCCCCCCCCCCTCCCACACACACACACATCAGAATTAGCGATGCACCACACATACCACTGTACCGTTTCTGCTTAACTTCCTCTTATACGAAAAAGAAAAAAAAAGTAATGGAAAAATATATCATAAATGTCTGTGGTCACCTGCTGGTCATCCGCACGCTGACACATTTGACACAGGAGTAATACATGGTGAGTGATTCATTGTTGTCGCCTCTGGATCACCTGTGCGAGACATGTCAGGTGCGGCAGGTGTGAGGGCAGAGTGGAGCAGCGCCGCCTTGACCGTAAAACTCACCCCTGCAACGATTCTCAAGCTGTACAGAATAATGCCAACGGTATCGGGGTAGTGTGGGCTATGCTGCGATCCCTCGTTATGCTTAAAGTCTTATAGGTTGAATTTCTTTGCATAGATATTTTCAATGCGCCGTTACGCCCATATTAGTATACAAACCCGAACGCTTGAGATAGGAACAATGTCAACGGTAACGGGCGTTTGTGGACTGTGCAACATTCCATCATTATAATCAAATTTCCTTGCTGGGACGCTTTTCCAGTGCACCTTTACCCCTATATGATAACCTCTCTCCTTCCTTAGCCACTGACGAGAGATAAGTTCCTCCCGAAATTGACCTCTCTTTTTGGCCACTCCTCTGTACTCTATTCAGGAGCAGTAAGTAGCGGGCTTTTTTTTTTCATTATTGTTTTCTTGTTTTTACGCCCTTGAACTGTCATCTTCGCTGTAAAATAACAGGAAAAAGAAAGAATACTAGTGTGCCTGACCCCGTCCCCTACGAGCTTTCAATGAACCGCTTTAATGGATTATTGACTACATTCTGAATCTTAGTTTTGTCTGTTCATAAAAGTACAGCGCAAAAAGGCCAAGAAGTAAGCAATTGAAAGTGATGGGGAACGTAACGAACGGAAAAATATATATAGCCTGCTGTTGGTTTCTTTGTTAGTTATAATTGACATTTCTTAGTTAGGTAAAGATTGGAATAAGGCCATTGTTTTTTTTTTAAAGCAAAGGAGACAGCTCAAGGGCATAAAAAAAACAATAATGAAAAAAAAAAGCCCGTTACTCACCGCTCCTAAAAACAGTACAGAGGAGTGACCGAAAGAGAGGTCAATTTCGGGAGGAGAGGCGTTAAGTACTGATGAAGATTAAAAAAGAAATTCTGTAGATAATCACCGAACTCAAAATTCCTCCTTCATGTACGCTGAAACCCGCTGTGCATTCCCTACAAACACACACTCGTGAAATCCACCTCCCCTTAACTTGCAAAGTGAGGTGATTGACGGAGCTCCCTCGCCTCCCGCTACTCACAACGATTCTGTTACGTTGTTCCTGCTCAGACAAGCCACAAAGCTTTCACTCCCGGAGCCCTCAGCGCCTCGACGCCAGGATAATAGTAAAACACCGAATCCTTTAACATCCCGCTACTCACAAGACCTTTATCAACGCCACACACAACCCTGAGCGGTAGTTATGCTTCGCCAGCGTAGCAGCAGTGAGGCAGCAGGGCGGGAGAGACCTTCTTATGCTTGGCCTGCTTGTGCTCGGCCGTACAGGTGGAGGCGCCTTGATTCTATCGTGAGTTTATTTGTCAAGACGGAAGCTGGAGCCTCCGCCTGTGGACGTGCTGGCTCGCCGCGCCCGGAATGTGTGACGGAGGGTGTTGGGAGGCATCTGATACTTCCATCAATACGACACCTGCCTCTGTGCTTGACTTTCCCGAATACAAAACTATTTTCCTGGAACCACCGCCATGCCTTGTGATGGGCGCTGCGGGAGGTGACTGACCCGGCAAGTCCCCACTCAACCTTCCGTACCCCCCCCCCCCCCTCCTCCCGGCACGGTCATGCACACACCCAGACGCCAGGGAACGACAGTAATGCAACATTTTAAATAAACAACCTGAACAAATATAGTTAGACAGACAGATAGATTGACAGACAGACAACCAGACAGACAACCAGACAGACAGACAGACAGACAGACAGACAGAGCGCGCGCATACACACACACACACACACACACACACACACACACACACACACACACACACACACACACACACACCAGTAAACGCTGCAGCCCAAGTTACATCATACGTCTTTCCTTTTATCCGAGTCGGCGGCCCATAATGTAGCAGCGGGGAGGTGAGGGCGAGGTAGAGAACACAATAAAGATAAGTTCAGACAACCAGCATTAACGACCCTGCCACCACGACGGGCCGGCAGGTGACCGCCTCGCCCGCCTTATACGACCGTCAGTGTCACAACTCGGCCCGCTCCGCATACTGCCTCGAGTTTATGATCTGAGATACGTGAAACACAGCTTCCAATATTTTATCTGGGCGTGCATGAGGGACGCGGCGGCCGGCGGGACTCGGGGCGGAGGGGGGATCTCCGTCTGTGAGCTTGAGGAGGCCGGACGGACAGACGAGAGGAGCAGAGGAGGCGACGAGAGGAGAAGCAGGAACAGTAGCAGCTTCGAGGGCGGTTCAGTGGGTCAGCAAAACACACACACACACAGACACACACACACACACACACACACACTGGAGGTAATAAAAAAGAACAGCACAGACTTTTACAACCACCCAACTGTTACAAAACGACAAAAAAACGTATACTTTTTCCACAACACTCTCTCTCCCATTCTCTTTCTCCTCTCCCAGCATGTCCTAACGCCAACGACAGTCTCATAAGCCCTCACAACGCAAGAACAAGTGTACCTATACCCCCAAACAAACACTAGACACTTACACCAGGTAGGACAAGAGAAGAGGGTGAGACGAAGTAAACTAATCAGGGAGACATGAAGGTGAAAGTCTGTACCACTGTAACGAGAGACCGAAAGGAGGTGGTTAGATGTGGCAGTGGTTGCATTGTTCTGTCTTTCTCTTGAGGTGTTGATGGTGGTGGTGGTGGCGGTGAACGGAGGTGATTACGGTATTAGCTCAGGTCCTGTTTTCTTTATATCTTTACCTCCTTATTTTACTTATCATTATTTTTTATTTGTATCCCTCATTTCCTTATTTCCTTTCCTGCTTTCTATAATGAGTGTTGCAACTATCACAACCATTATCATTATAGTGTTTACCATCATCATCATCATCATCATCTCCTCACCTTTCCTTAAGTAAGTTACCTTCTGCTTCCTTTACCTGTGTCACGAGCCAATGATACCTGAAGAACCTATAGACAGTTCCCCACAATTTCAATGATCAATTATTTTGTTTTACTCGTTTTCCGCTAGAGTTCGTCAGGCACAGAAGGACAATACTGCTTCACACACACACACACACACACACACACACACACACACAGATACAGGAGAAAAAAGCGAGTACACACGAAAAAACGAAACCAGAGAGAAGGAAGGAGGAGAAAATTATATACGTTCTTGACTTCATTTCCAATCGACTTGACGCGCCACGCAGATCCACCGTGACGGGGGGAACAACATTGAAATTACACACACACGCAAAAAAGGGAAGGTCTGACTCCACCCCACCCCCCTCCAGCTCCCTCCCCAGCAAGACCAAGGCGAAGAAATCCCACTCAAAACCAGTGCCAACCATACCGAGGCTCTCCACCACAGGAAGCAAACAAACAAACAAACACACAAACTAACTAACTAAATAAATAAATATATAATAAACAAACACACACACACACACATACGCCATTGGTAGGTGCTTCTTTCACTGAGGGAAGAGAGAGAACAGAAAAAGGACACGAAAAAAATGGAAACTGAATCAAATTTCATGGAAGTTTAAAATGTAAAGAAAATAAATGAAATACTGTAACGAAAAATATGGAAAAGAGAAATACACGAGTCGTCTTTGCCTTAGATAAACTGTTAGGCACATTGAAAAAGAAGAGACGCAAATACTGACATAGATAAAAGAACAATGGATAGTCTAAAGGATAGGAGAAGGAAAACTGATAAAGAATAGAAGTTAAAACACACAAAAGAAAGAAAGAGTGTTGGTAAGGAAAAGAGAAGAGAGAGAATAAACGATCAATAGCCAGACAGAGGGATGGACAGACAGACAGACATCTATCTATTCAAGCGTCCGTCCATAAATCCTTGGAGACAGACAGACAGACAGGCAGAGAGAGATGGACGAGTAGAATCACAGAACGGGACAGACAGGGTGCGAGAGTGAGGGAAGGGGGACGGGAACACACACACACACACACACACACACACACACACACACACACAGATAAAGGGGTAGAGTGCGATAATGGTGAAATGAGAGCACACACACACACACACACACACACACACACACACGGTCGGACAAATGACCAATGTCGCCCCGGCGGAAGAATGATCATCAGGGACGCACACTGAGGCACTTTATCTCCCGGGCTGTCTGCTGCGTCTCAGCCTCCGCCGCCGCCGCCGCTGGGAGAGGCACTTTAATTCCACGGTACGCACTGGAAATTTATAAGTCTTGATAAGGGAACAACCTGACACAAATGAAGCGAAAAGATGAATTGACTGACAAATACTGATGACGCTAGTGATTGGTGGAGGGCATCCCCGCCGCTTCTTCCTCCGCCAATCACTACTCGGGAATGGTCGAAGCCTCAAGATCTGATTGGGCGAGGACGAGGACGGGTTCACGAGACTCCAGTGGCCACGGTGGCGATGGTGGTGGTTAGGTAGCAAGCAAAGTTTTCAAAGATCGAGAATTATTGGTTGTTTGGTTGAATGGTTGACTGCGTATGTGTGTGTGTGTGTGTGTGTGTGTGTGTGTGTGTGTGTGTGTGTGTGCAGTAACTCAACACAGGGCGCTACACACTTTTTCAAGGAGTCAGTTTTCGCTGCGATTGAGACAAAGGAGGGAGGGAGGGTGAAAGGCGAGCAGGAGCAGCCGCAGCCACAGCGCGGGGCACTCAAGGCCTCCCTGAGGTTGAGCCTCGGCGGCGTAGCCTTACACTGGACGCAGCCACCGAGACAACGCGGAACCCACTGCCGGCACCACGCAACACATCCTGGGGCGATAACGTGACACCCAACACACGCAAGGCCGCGATAACCGTTAGCCTATACCTCGTGAAAACAACATTCACTGCATAACACTTGAACAGTATCATTGTTATTACTGTACAGAGCAGGCTTCATGCGTATTACTGAAAATATTTCCTTTTTGGCGGGTCACGCCATTCAGGAATTCGCTATAATGTTATCCATTTTCATATATGAAAATGTTTAATGAAAAGCAATACTTTTATGTTCCATTTATGATGTCAGGATTCAATCACAAATATGGTTATTTTTTATATCACGCCCGACTTGTAACATATTAATTAATTTATCAGTAAATGTATCCCCAAAGGGCGCACAGTCCTGTTTTATTTTATTGGAACTAAAAACTCCTTTCATGCTGCCTCGTACACATGACAGGTGGAACGTACAGGTGTGTGTGTGTGTGTGTGTGTGTGTGTGTGTGTGTGTGTGTGTGTGTGTGTGTGTGTGTGTGTGTGTGTGTGTGTGTGTGTGTGTGTGTAGCACATGTACGCCAGCCACACAGGTGTGTAGGACATTACGGGAGCGCGCGTGCGCACACACACACACACACACACACACACACACACACACACACACACACACACACACACACACACACACACACACACACACACACACACACACACACACACACACACACCCTGCGAGCACCAGGAGACACAAAAATCAGGCCTCATTCAGCGCGGCGCAAGATAAAAATCCCATACCTTAAAGACAATCGTCAGTCTCGGGGGCATAAATGTTAATTAGAGTGAAATAAAGGGAGCCCGCACGTTTGAAGCGGCTGTCGAGCAGGACCTGAGGGCGGCGGCCCCGGCGCGGCGAGGGGCGAGGGGCGCCCCGGCCCGGGGGCTGACGGCCCCACAAAGGCCCGCCACAGACACACCTTTTCTGGCGCCTGTGACACGAAGCAGGAGGCGAAAATTCTTTTCAGGAGCACCAACAGAAACATTTTAGAATATTTACTCCTTCCTTTAAAATTCTCGGCAGGTTCGACAATGTAATAATTTGCAAGCGCTTGTGAGTCATAATTATCGCCGAGGTGGAAGGTCGCGACGCAGAATATGCAAAAATTATGCCGTAATTCTTGGGGACGTCTTTCCATCCGGCGTGTCACCAATTTAAACCATGATGAAAAGTTAAAAAGTTTGAGCAACATTAATGGCTGACACTCATTGTTTTATGGCCTTATCAGCATCGGCGGTGCCCGAGGTGCGAGGACACGCAAAACTTCATAGTCGCCCTGCCAAGTGTACAAGAACCTCCGACCTGAGCACACGAACGCTCGGGCCACGCTGCCTTCACTTCGCTTTTTCATTTACCTCTTGAAGACAAAATTAAGAAAGCAAGAGCAATGGATAATTATAATGACTGTTAAATTCTACCTACCCTCAATAATATTTCACGAAATTAATTCATAAACATGTTATACATTTTAATTTCAGAGGCGCGTCTTATTGTTCCCCAACGAAAAAAAAATAATGCCCAGCTATTGTTTCCGCGTGTTCTTCCTCCCTGCAGCTTGGGAGGCTCACGACGAAGGGCTGAGGGTGGATGTTAAGTGTTATGGTACGTATGAGCGAGCAGCAGACGATATTGTGGAGAGAAAGGAAAACAACAGAAACAGAAGGAGATAGGAAACAGAAGGTGAGATTGGTGGAGTAACAATAGGAAAAGGGAGTAGGGGGCAGTAGGGTTTGAGGGGACTAAAGGAAAGGAAGGGGTGAGGACAGCAAGCGAGGGAGGTCGGAGAAGGTTGGCGGGAGAGCCGGATATATGAGAGGGGGACAGTAGAAAATATAAGGAGGGGGATAATAGGAAAGACGAAGGGGTTAGGGGACAGTAGGCAAAGAAAGGGGAGAGAACAGCAGGTAAGGGAGGTCAGAGGGGGTTATGTGGACAGCAGGAAAGATGAAGTTAAGGGCAGTAGGAAAGGAAAGGGCATTAAGGAGCATTGAGGGAGAACAGGAACGAGAGGGAAAGAAGAAACAGCAGGTATGGGGTCGTCTACCTGAAACCTTATCGCCACACACAGCTGGATCCCCGCCCTCTGCCCCGACCCGTCCATACCTTGCCCCTTCCTCTACCTGTCCTTCAACCCTAAAATCACTCCGCCCCTCCGGCCCTTCCCTCAGGCTCATATTGACGCCTGCCCCGCCCACCTCCATTCCCTCTCTCCTTCATGATCCCTCATTTTTTTGGCATTTTTGATAAACAAGATAAATACATATATACAAATACGAAAAACATATATACTACTACTACTACTACTACTGCTACTACGGTACTGAAATTACTGATGCTAATACACACACACAAACAAAAACACACACACACATATGCACACACACACGTCTGCTTGTCTGTCTGTGCGTCGGTCTGTCATTTTGCTTGGCTCTGTGTGTCTGTTTGGCTGTTTGCTTCTGTGCCCGTCTGTCTGTGTGTTTGTATGTGTGTCTGTCTCCCCATCTTTGTCTCTGTCTCTGCCTCCCTGTCAATATTTGCCAATTATAATACGATTCTCCGTCTATCTGTATGTCAATTTTGGCGACTCAAACATCGTTACTCTTTCCTTCAAGCAAAACATGTTCTAAAAAATTCGTGTTGGCTATAAACAGATAAAGAAAAAAAACAAGAATAACCGACCTCGAAATAAAGTAGAAACATCCGCCAATGCCACTCACAAGCGCAAGAATCAAAGAGTGTTCGCCAGTCGAGCGTCAAAAATTCGGAGTTGTCGCGATAAGGGTTATGGACGTGCGTGCTACACAGATACAATGAACGGTGAGGATGACAGGTAGAGGGCGCCACTCAGCCACTCGCAGGGGAACGTGGTGAGGCCCCGGTACAGGAGATTGGGACTGAGGCATGATAAGGGGTGACACAGGGCAGCATTACGAAGCATGGGGTCACGGCAAGGCGTTTAAGGGGGTATTACTTTAAGATGAAGAGTCTTAGATGCGAATTCGCCCCAGTACAACCTCGTCTCAGTACAAATTCGCCACAGAATAACGCCATCACAGTACGATCTCGCCCCTTCAGAAATTCGACCCAATACATATTCGACCCAGTTCAAACTCGTCCCAGTACAACCTCACCACAGTACCTACAAATTCACCCTAATACAACCTCTCCCAAATTCAGTCTCGCCCCAGTACAATCTCATCTCACTAAAATCTCTCCCCAGTACAACCTCAACACAGTACCTACAAATTCACCCTAATACAACTTCTCCCAAATTCACTCTCGCCCCAGTACAATCTCGCCTCACTAAAACCTCTTCCCAGTACAACCTCTCCCTAGTGCAACCTCGTTCAAGTACCAACTCTTCCCAGTGAAATTTCTCCCAAGTACAAACTCACCCCAGTAAAAACTATTGACTGGGGCAAATAAACATCAGGGCGACTTCACCAGTACCCGGGAACATATGAGACGCAGCGCTGGGCGGAACGAAGCGAGGCGGGGATGCGGGTCACGAGTATGATGAGGACAGGAGATGAACGAGGAAATAGGAGATGGACCGAGAAACAGGAGATGACGGCGGATCAGCGGGACGTGGTATCTGTCTGACGTCCAGCGAGAGAGCAAGGTTCCGAGTGACCTATGAAGTGCAGTGTAGGCAACCACGTGAGTAATGAATAAGGATGTTGGGGGAGAGGGGGGGGGGGGGGTATGGTGAGTAATAATCCTAAAACAGCTCAGAAATGATTATCCTTTTTTTTAATATTACACCTTGTTATTTGTAAGAGTTATTGAGTCAGTGCTAAATCAGACTATTTTGTCCTATAAGAAGCCTCCTGAACATGATTTTTTTTTTCTTTACAACAGAGGAGTCAGTTCAAAGGCATAAAAAAAGGAAACAAATGTAAAAAAAAAAAATCCCGCTGCTCAAGCAAGATATAGCAAGATTATGTGCAATGTGATATAGCGAAAGTTTGAACAGTTTATAAGATATTACCGCGTCCTCCTTCACAGCGGTGCGCGCCTGGATATTGGAGCACCGGCAGCTGGGTGAGTACTGCGCCATACACTCATGCTTTCTTGGTTCCGTAAAACAAACACCTGTCGACGTCAGCTCTCTCGTCATTTGTTCCTCATGTAGTTGCCCTTAGTCCCTACCGTTCTGTTACTAATCCACAACTATAAAGGAGATTATGTATTGAAAAAAAAGATGTGAGGCAAGGAAAGCAGCGAGGGAAAAAAGTTCATTATAATACGAAAAATGATTAGCGTGCTCATTACTAGTCCTGCTAACGTATGACCGATATACTCCTACAGATCAGATCCGTTCTGAGGGTGTCAATCCGGGGTGGCTCATTGTTCATCTTGAGAGCCGCTGAGAAATGAAACGTGATTAGATGTGTCCGTAGATTTTACCGCGTCGCTGCCCTGGTAACGCCTCGCCTGTAACACACTGTTTGACTAGTAGAAATGGAAAGTTGGTGGCAGTCTGATAGAAATTTTGCTGAAACACTCCTGCTGATTAGTCCCCTGGTGCTAAATGTGGGCGGAGATTTCCTGAGACTTTCTTAATATTGAACTTATGCAAACATTTTGAATAACCGCTTTTTTCTTAGGCTCCAGGAAGGTGTTCAAGCCTACATACGTGTTATGTCCATTGTGATTTCTAAATTTTAGTTAGTCTCATTATGTGGTATACTTGTGTCTGTTCTCTAATCCATACACAGATTTTTTTTTTTATATATTAATGATTGCAAACTCTGACGAACGTATGTAACCACAATTATCATTATCAGTCCATTCACTCATATGCACCACTACACTCCATTAGCACCAAGAGACACAGCCAGCGCCAAGAAGACGGTCCTCGGCATTGCACGTCCCCAAGAAAGACGAAATGTTTGCAAGGACATTTTCTCCCGAGTCTCTACTCTCCATATCCGGCGTGATGCCTCGCCGGGGCGGAGACATCACGCTACACATCAGGGTGGAGGCGCCCCACGTCACCCCTGCCGCCCCCGCTGTTCCCTCCCTTCCCTCCTAATCTGTGTTCTCCTCCCCACCTTCCCTCTCACCCCATACCTGCCCTGCTACCCCTGCCGCCCCCATCATCCCCACCCCTTCTCTCCTGCTCTCTCCTACCCTTCCACTTCCCCATCCTCTGCTCCCACCCTCTCCCTGCCCCCGCCCCCGCTGCAGGTGGGCGGCGGAGGGCTGAGCTGCGTAACTCAAGTCTGAGGCTGTTTTAAAGAAAATTTCCAGGGGACGCCCTTAAATCATCCGCGCTAAGAAACTCATTTCCCCGCGTGTTATGGAGGAAATAAGCCGGCTGTCCTCGGTCCCGCTGCAGAAGTGTGAAGTAGAGAGCGGGGGCGGCGCGGCGCGGGGCGGGGAGGGGCGGGGCGGCGGACGCAGCTCCTATGACCCGGCTCTGAGCCACGGCCAGACGGACGGTCACCCCGCGAGGGTACCCTGTGGAGGGCTCGGCCAGGCACGGCAGTAAACAACCACTAATTATATAACTGCTGCTCATCAAGATTACATTTCAATTAATTAAAGGTGAGCTTAGTCTTTCTTTGCCTCCCCTTCTGGGCCGGGGCAGCGCCAGATAAGGACGCGGCCAGCATCCACATCATAATGGCTGGAGGTAACGAGAGGCGGCACAATGGTCGCCGCCCCCATAGGATACACACACCGGGCGCGGCTTGATGTGGGCCGACGCCGAGTTTACTGAGATAAAACACATATTTATGCGGGGGCAGCGGCGCGCCAGATACAGACCAGCGTTACGGTCGCCGCATCGCCAAACACACGGCTGTATCTCGACACGTTATCTCGGCGTGTTCCTCTCCCATAGGGTACGAGTAGGGGACGGTGTCATGAGGAGGATCTCAGACATGTCCATATAATAATGATCTGTATATAGCTATTTGGGCACATCTATAAAGCATCCCCTAGGTACGCCAGCCACATACTTTCCCCGGCTGGTAAGTTTGACAGCACTAAGCCGATATCATACCCAGCAATAAACAAGTGCTCTATGGCCCAGTAGTCTTTCCCTCACCAATAATGGATTAATTGACTTTCGAATCAGGGTTGGCAAGGCTGTAATGACCCAGGGAACGGGAGAAGGAGGTGAGGAGAAACAGATCAACAGTATTCAGAGTGGCAACACGTACAGGAACCAAGGCAGGTTAATGTATGGGTACTAAGGAACGTATTGTCAGACGCTTTCGGCTTGCACATCAACAATTTCCAAGGGCCAAAAAAGAAGATCAGTCGGGGTCTTATAAGTGTTATTTTAGGCTCATGGTACAGAAGAAGGGTCAAACTACCACCTGGGTCATAAAACTAGCCGTGGAAATGCCCTGAGCTCCTGCGAAAGCCTTGTCAAATATGTGTTCCTGGGCGCCAAAATATTTTATAATACGACCATAAGGCCAGGCAAGGAATGAGCCAATAAGCCGCGGATAGGCCTGGCGAGGTGTTAATGGCCGAAGAGGTGGTGTCACGCGATCTATAACTTATAAAACGGCCTTCTCTCACCACCACAGCGCCGAGGATGAAAAGAAACAATAAGAAACGCCACAGTCTCGTCATCCTGACTCATCCATGGAAGTGACTGCCAATTATTTGTGATGACTGATTTTATTACTGACAAGAATGTTTAAAAGATTTACGAGTATAACAAAAATCACGACTGGATGCCTACACCCCCTCACACACACACACACGCACACACACAAAAAAAACAGACACACACACGCAATACCTCTTCCCTGCACGCCTTCCAAATTCACGAAGCTCCGGAACCAACACGTCCTTTCTCTTCCTTTTCCACCTCCTCCTTCTCCCTCTCTCTTCCCCTCCCCTCCTCCCACCCCTCCCCACCACACCCCCGCTCGCCTCTCGCTGACATTTCCACCAATAAACTACAGAGTCTTTGTTCGTGTACTCGGGCGGTGCATAAATACTTCTCGTGACAGACATATATTTTTGGGGCACATTTTTTGCCATTCTCATCCTCCTTTTCTCTCTCTCTCTCTCTCTCTCTCTCTCTCTCTCTCTCTCTCTCTCTCTCTCTCTCTCTCTCTCTCTCTCTCTCTCTCTCTCTCTCTCTCTCTCTCTCTCTCTCTCTCTCTCTCTCTCTCTCTCTGTTGAATTTTATTTTCAAGGAAACTGAATGAACTGCAAGGCTTCACCCTCCTGGAAGGCCACCTTAGGATTACGCTGCATGTGATAAGGGTGATGGTGGTGGTAGGAGTGGTGGTAGAGGTGGTGGTGGTGGAGGTGGTTGTGGTGGTGGTGGTGGTGACTACACAGGAACGTGACGAGGTCGGGTTCAGTTTTCCCTGGCCAACAATAATTCAGTGTTTAGAGAAAGCGTGAGAGGAGAGAGGGAAAATGAGAGGTTAAGACAGAGCGATGGCAAGAGTAATGACTGGATGGCCCAGATAACGACGAGTGGGAGATAAAGGGCTGGAGACACCCAGGGAACACAACGCACCGCTCGACTCCGTGTGTGTGCGCGTCTATATATATATATATATATATATATATATATATATATATATATATATATATATATATATATATATATATATATAAGAGAGAGAGAGAGAGAGATTCATAAACACAGGTAAAATATATACATGTAAACCTATATTACATACATCAAATGCATGCATATAATGTGTAGATACGTACACAAATATGTACATACAAACTTACTTCCACACACATACAAATATATTCATGCATTGTCTGCAAACATACACACTCATACATACATACATACATGCATACATACATACACACCCGCAAAGTCCTGTCAGCGGTGGTCGACACGCGGCAGAGGAAGGGCTCCGAGGGGCGCCGAGTCAGCGCCGCGCCCCGGCCTGGCGGAGGATCAACTCAATATGCAGCGGAGGGCCGCGCTGGTTGTAAGAGTCGTTCTCACTGATGTTCCTACGACCTGAGCGGGCAGTGGCCGCATTCTGATCGGCTCGTTACGCGCCGCTGGAACACGGGAACACTAATCCCTTAATGAGCCTCAATTAAGAACCATAGCCGAGCTTCCGCGCCGGATTCCAACACGCCCGTACAAAGACCGACCAATATGACGCACTAATTATGGCCGCTCTTTCGGTAAAAATGGCTTCATTAACTCCGGTGTGTGCTGGAGGCAAACAAACAATTAAATCAAAATATACCGCTCCGGAAATATTACTTAACAATTTCCGTGTGTGTGTGTGTGTGTGTGTGTGTGTGTGTGTGTGTGTGTGTGTGTGTGTGTGTGTGTGTGTGTGTGTGTGTGTGTGTGTGTGTTTGTATATGTGTGTGTGTGTGTGTGTGTGTGTGTGTGTGTGTGTGTGTGTGTGAAACATTTTACATTTTTGGCGGGTGTGCTGCCATTTTGGAGGCGCAGCGCGGCGCGGCGCGGCGATGCAGCTGCTTTGCACTTGACTCTCCCACGCACGGGTTGGGTGACCTCAGAATCAACTTAAACTGACATTCGGATGCCTGTGCCCGCGTGGAGGCCGCGTCCTGCCTGCAAGCTGCCCGACCATCAATATGAAGCTTGCACTGGCGAGCGTTTGTTGCTTGGTGTGTGTGCACGTGGCCAGTCCCCCGGTGTGTTTGTTTTCATTCCCCTTTCCGACACTGCTGCTCCTACACACAGGAATTGCCTCATGGCTCCTGAAGCTCTTGCGTGTGCTGCCTGCTGCCTCGACAGCGCCCTAAACTATGCAGATCCGAGCGTTGGTGTGTTTGTGTGTGTACATGTGAGCCTTCCTTTGAGTGTGTGTTCATCTGTTTCATTATTTTTTTCCTGCGCCGTGCATTAGACCCACATACAGAGGCTCCTACACTGTCTGAATTCATAGTATATGTGCAATATGAACAAAAATGTATGGCATTGGCTGAGTCATGGCTTCTGGAAGAGAGAACATGACTGGCAAGGAATGTAATACTGCGCGCCGCTGCACTTCCCTCACCATGCACTCATTGAAAGCGAGCACCAAGGCAAGGGTCTCCGCCTCCAAGATGTTTCCCGTGGCAGGTGCGGGAGTGAGCGAGGGTAGGCGGCGATAATGACTCCGTGGGTGACACAGGTGCACACCGCCACACCGAGGGACTGCCAGCCAAGGACGAGGCCGGAAAGGGCGCTTACCTCAGGGACACTGGGGATGTGGCGGTGGGAGGTGGTGGTGGTAGTAGTAGTCGTAGTAGTAGTAGTAGTAGTAGTAGTAGCATGATGATAATAACAACAATTAAAATAAGTCTTACCAATAATTATCATTAGTAGTAATATTATTAGCATTATTATTATTATTGTTTTAATCTTTATTTTTCGATATCATCATCCGTAGTAATAGTGGTAGTAATAGTTGGAAAAGTGAGAATAGAAGTAGAAGTAGCAGTATGTTATAGGTATCATTATTATTTCATTATTTATTATTATCATTATTATTATAGTTATTATTGTTATCATTGCTATTGTAATTACCATAATCGTCATCGTAATTATTGACCCTCGAGACCTTTAACTCAATCGACTTCAGAGTGAATCTTTCGGTGGCCGCCAAGCTCACCTCAGCGCAGCTCCTTTGCCCTGCACAGCCCCGGGTGGAGGAGCTCCTTTAAATTCCCTCCTGATCCTTGCGCTCGGGGGCCATTTACACTCGTAGCGATCAAGGTGAGTGCGAGTCGTTCCAGGAATGGTTTGTGTTGTTACGGAGCGGCTGAGGTAACATCTGGCCTTGGCGTTGTTCCCAGTAAGGATGAAAAGGGAATATCATTTATCGATTCATGTATAATTTTAGAGACACACCATTTGCACGAAGACGTAAGGTTCTGTTAGCCAAGTATCTTTACGGTCTGAAACTTATATTTTATTCTTGGTCACGATGCAGATCAATCATTGAATGTTTTACACTGAGTTTTACTGTGTGTTGGCAAAGCCTCACATGATAAATTCCTATAGATATTTAAATACTGGCTATTATTTGGGTCGTGCAGTGGTGGATAGACGGGGCCTCGCAACAGAAAGCGGAAGAAATGCATAAAAGTAATGGGTTCAGAGAGGGCGAAGTTTTAATACACGAAAAGGCTGCGTAAGTGGACCTTTGCTGCTGTCATTTGATTGCAAATTTGAAGCACAACCTGGTGACTGAATATCTATGTCTCTATATGCCTCTAAGACACATCAGGATCTTTGTCAAATGAGGGAAAGTGTATGATGGTGACGCCAGGAGGAGAAAGTTAAATATTCCTGGGGTGACAAGTGATGATTATGCTAAGGATCAAGAGGAGGTCAGATAAAGTCATGGATAGTAAAGTAAGGTGTGGTTAGGAGTACAGGAGCTGCCTTGTATAAGCTAACCGGCCTCTTGCAGACTCCTTACGTTCTTATGTTCTTATAGTCTTATATAATGGAGTATGAAATAGGGTAAAAAAAAATGACAAAAAATGCATGATAGTGACGGAAGGATAATAAAGGAAAATAATGCTGGGGTGACAGGTGATAGTTATGTTTAGGATGATTATAATAGAGGATGAAATAGGGTAAAGAAAATGACAAAAAAATGCATGATAGTGACGAAAGGATAATAAAGGAAAATAGTGCTGGGGTAACAAGTGATGGTTATGCTAAGGATGATTATAATGGCGTATGAAATAGGATAAAAAAAATGATAAAAAAATGCATGATAGTGACGGAAGGATAATAAAGGAAAATAATGCTGGGGTGACAGGTGATAGTTATGTTTAGGATGATTATAATAGAGGATGAAATGAAGCACAAAAATGACAAAAAAAAAGATAGGAAATTGCTTTGAACTTGACTGCCAGACCATCAAGAGGAAACACAACAAACAAGGAATCTTAAGACACACAAACAAGAGATCAGACGGCGAGACACGAAATCTATCGAAATACCACATGACAAGTTCCTCTCTCATAGCGAAGCAGAGATGATATTATGAGAACTGAAAGAGAAGAGAGAGAAAATAAAGACCCTGAAATGAACTTAATGATCGAGACGAGGAAAAAATAATAACTTAAGAATCTAAATAAACACCAGACGAGATATGAATTGATACATGACTTATAGAGACGAATTGACAACACAAATACTAGAATATATAAAAGAGAAAAAATCTTAAGTGTATTTTAAATTGAAACGAGAAAAAAATAACTTCAGAATCTACATAAACACTAGACAACAAGTTAATTAATAGGCGAGTAATCAAACCGCACAGCAAATGGAAAAAATATATAGAAAATTGAAGACAGGCATAGGAATTAACGAGCAAGTCTTCTATACACGTCATGCAGGATGGTTAGCGACTCGGAACGACTTCAAATCTGTCATTACCATTCAGCAGCAACGCTCGTTTCCATAACACGAGGAAGAAACGTTACACTACACAGTATCCTCAACCTTTCGACTATAAGAAGGATACATCTGAGTCTTGAAATTCATCTTCATTCATCTTAACCCTCAAAGATTCCCAGCATCCATGTCTCCAACGTCTTTCAAAACGTTAATGTGTCCAAGTCTTCAATGTGTCCGATCACCCTCTTGTATGTCAACCTAATTTCATGTATCCTAACCCTCAGAGCTTCCATACAACCATGTGCCCACCCTACTAAAGAGTCACAGCATATGTATATTTCTAAGTGTGTATGTGTCCAAAGCTTAATAGTCCTCTAACATTCATCCGTCAGAACACATATTCGTCTAAGTCTTCACAGCTCCTATATGACGTGTCCCTGTAGCCATATGTTAATTTCCTCACAATATTCTAGTACATATGTGTCCATCACCCATATCCCCAGGTCTTCAAAGCACCCCAGACCCCATGTGTCAATCCAAGCCCTTACAGTACCCTATTACCCATGCATCCAGTGTCCTAAAATTTATGTGTCCAAGTCTACATAAAGTTCACTTATTTTTTAGCACTTAACGTCCCATGATCTATGTATCTTAGACCTTGCATGCTATAAATCTGTCTCCATCCAATAAAGATTCCTAGCATCCCTGTATCCAAACAGCCATGTGTCTTAGAATCAATGCCACCCATGTATCCAAGAAGCCATGCCTCCCATTACACACATTTCCTGGCACCCATGTATCCCACAGCAGCAATGTGTCCCGAAATTAGTCTCACGTTACCCAGCATCCATGTCTCCCCGCAAATCCATTAAAAGACAAAACGAGTGAGTCCATTATCGATTATATATTTGTTTTTAACTCTACGACGCCAAGACCTTAATTTGTGCTCGTGCTGTGAATAAGGTTTAGTCTTTTTCATCTACTCATGCACCTTGCCAAACAAAACGCTAATTTAAAATGAAACGTGTGTGTGTGTGTGTGTGTGTGTGTGTGTGTGTGTGTGTGTGTGTGTGTGAGTGTGCAGTAATCGTATTGGCACAGTACTTAAGTGTTATTGCCCTTTCTCTCATGTAACACCTAGCGTCATACAAAGCTCAGTGTTTCATATTATCCAATGTATTACAGAAGCCACTATCAAACAACGCGCTGAGTTACTGAAACCACTGTCATAGCAACACTGCCCATTGTCACATATTATCAGCAGCATCGCATCCCCCGCTGCCTCACAATACAGCAGCATCACAACATCGAGTGTATTCAACGGCATCCAGTGGCAGAGAGAGAGCCCTGAGCTTCCTGCGTGGCGTGCTGTGTGAGTGCATGCAGCCCCCATTTATTACCCAGGCCTCAGTGTCTCCTCCATCTGTGTTACAATATGCAACATGTGACTATACCCGACTTTCTCTCGCTCCCAACGTCCCGGCGCAGGTGTGTGTATGTTTGTGTGTGTTGGTATTAAGTGTGCCATGGCAGTGCAGCAGGGTTCAGTGTGTGAGGTTATCAGTGTGTTCGGGTGCCTATGTCATATCGCGAGGAGTGCTATAGTGCCAGTTGTCTAAAGTGTTCAGTGTCCTCTGATTCCCAGGGTGACAGTTGCTTGCTCCTTCCAGTCCCCAGTATGGCACAGTGCCTGTCGAGTCCAAAGTCCCTGGTGCCTGGAGGTCTCGTGTGCCTCCAGTACCGGCGCGTGGCGTGTCTGCCGAGGGAGTCCACACACACCCGGCCAGCACGCCCTCAGCCTCAGCCTCACATGAGCAACACGCCTCCATAATGCTGGCCTGCCCATGACCCGTCCACTACATTCAGGGTACAGAGTCCACATTGTTCCGCGTACAATTAATGTTCCTCCACACGCAAGTAAGCCGTAGATGCACATGTGTGAGTACGTTCATGTGTACCTACGGGCGGCCGTGTGCAAGGGTGGTGAGAGTCGTGCATTCCTGTAGGGGTGCGTGGCGGAGTGAGGCGAGAGAGGGAGCGGGGGCAGCACTGGCCGCGTGTGTCGGCTTCGTACGTTGGGGGCGTATTCCCGGCCGACTCTCATCGACGATTGGCCGGCGCGCGCTGAATGGGCGAGGTTTCCGTGGCACCGCCCACCCGGGAGAGATTACATCGCAAATGTTGTGTGTGTGTGCGATGCTCGGGCAGGCTGGAGTCCGGAGTCTTAGTGGTGTTCTATTTGGACCGGCCGTCAGTTGTGCTGAGGGTGCGCGGGTTGGCCCGTCCTGCAGCCGTTGTGAGCGTTAGCAGGAACCACCTCTGTCTGTCCTCTGTCCGCGTCTGTCCCGCCGAGTGGTGATAGTTGTGTCGAGAGGAAGGATTGATAAAGAGAGACTCGCAGTTGCAAGTAATCACCGAAATGTAGCAAAAGAGGCGCCTGGTGAGCACCCAAGGTCCCGATGAAGAGGCCCGCACGGCTGGTGGGTCGACACTCACTCTGTTTATCTCTGAGCCCCGCGCAGGAGCCCTTGCCCGTCCCGGCCGCAGCCACAGGCCGCACCTCCCCTTGACAGTACCGTTCTCGAGAATACGTGAACCCGAGCAGTGAGTCACAATGGATATGAGTGGCATGGATCAGTCGGGGCAGGCGGCCGCGGGAGGCTACATGAACCGCTGGTACGAC